>NW_026652277.1:121622803-121625401 GCF_009828535.3 Hylobates moloch | reverse complement strand
AAAAAAAAAAAAAAAAAAAAAAAAAAATATATATATATATATACAGGTTGTTTCATCTGGGATAGCCTTTAGAGTTGGGTCAATACTAAGCTTACTTCCATTCCCCATCCTCACCTCATGGACGGTTTCCAGAACAGTAGCTATCATGGTGTACCTTATCCAAAATATTTATTGATCACATGAAAATGTTCTTATAGAGGAGAAATATTTTTGTTGCATGGTGCATACTATGTAACAAAAATATATGAACACTTAACTCTAACTTTTGACATGGATCATTTGTTCCCCTGAAGATATAAGATGACTTTCTGACACTTATACTCTTTGGAAATATTTCATACCAAAATGCAGTAACACATTAAGGAGCAATGGTATATAAAGTCACTTTGATTAGAATACATTTGCTTTTTGCCCTTTTCTAGGAGAAGGACTCATTTTTTCCCATTCTCTATTTAGGGCTTATTCTAGTTATTCTATTTAATCTGTTATAAATGTGGATAATATTGACATATATGGTTTTATACCATTATATTCAATCGAGTAGTTTGTATTTACCATGTAGACATTTTCTCTTGAAAAGGAAAAAACAAATCACACTCTTTGCTTTGGATTTTAAACATCACTTTCCTATATGGTAATAAGATATATTTGGGTTCAGCTAATGAGACATTGTTCTATTTTTGTTATACCTGTATAACATAATAAGAAAACACTGAGATGCTAGATGATCTCAAGTTCTAATTCAAAAGAATATTTTCCTCTTTCTAATGCCTTTACTCCCTGGGTTCACCACTACTTTGATTATCCTTATCTGAAAAACACTTGATTCGCAAGTGTTTATTTTTGTTCCTCGGTTAATGTTGTAGAATTAGAAGCTTTTAAAATAAAGTGATGGCATGAAGACAGGGGACTCAGGAGTACCTTGATTATGCTTTCTGGAGGAACATCTTCTCCTCCCACACTTCTCTTGGGAAAGATACAAACTGGGAGCAAGTAGCAATTTATTGTTAACTGGGGTTATGATCTGAATCAGTTCTGAATTTCAGAATTTGCCGTGACAAAGAACTAACCACCAGCAAACAAAAACAAAACACCTGCACGGGGAAAATTGTATGAAAGAAATGATAGCAAGATGCCTTAGCAACTCCAGGCAACTTTACTACCTTTATACTACCTCACGGCTTGCTTCCAGATCCCAGCTATGACCACCTCAACTTCTGTTCAACTACTTGCTCCCATGGGCCACACTCCAGCTCCTCTGATCAATTGAAATGACTTCTCCACCAAGGTAGTGCATTCACAGAACTGCTCTCTGAAGACAACCTCCTCTAGTTTCCATGGTTTCCCTGTTTCACTCTGTACACTTGGCTTTCAATGTCAATCTTCCGGTGCTTAAATCTTCCCTTTTCTCCTGACTTTAGCTGTCTTCTATCTTCATTTTCTTCATTCAGATCCAATACCACCATCTATCACTTCAGACCTTTGGCGATTATCTTCAGCTTCCTCAAACTTTCTCATATCCAATGATGTGACTTTCTCATGTAAACAATTTTATGACTCTTCTTGCCTTAAGATGAAGTTTCAACCCCTATACAGGTTTCAGTAGGCCCTTCTGATCTGGTCCTTTCTACTTCCCTCCTCTTCTCTTAATATTCCCTTTGTCACACAAACTCTTCCAGCCAAAATGACCCCATTTTATCCCTATATCCTCTATCGTGTCCTTCCCAGGAGGTAAAAACCTCTTGGCTTTTTTTTGTTTGTTTTTTGAGATGGAGTCTCGCTCTGTTACCCAGGCTGGAGTGCAGTGGCGCGATCTCGGCTCACTGCAAGCTCCGTCTCCCCGGTTCACGCCATTCTCCTGCCTCAGCCTCCCGAGTAGCTGGGACTACAGGCGCCCGCCACCACACCCGGCTAATTTTTTTGTATTTTTAGTAGAGACGGGGTTTCACCGTGTTAGCCAGGATGGTCTCGATCTCCTGAACTCGTGATCTGCCAGCCTCGGCCTCCCAAAGAGCTGGGATTATAGACATGAGCCACCACACCTGGCTTGAACCTCTTGGCTTTTATGAAAGTTTTTCCTCTGCCAACATTATTGTTGATTTCTGTCCTTTCCTCATGTAGCTAACTTCTACATACCACCTGTTCAGTTCTAGGAGGCATTTCCTGACTTCCACCTCTCCAGTACAGTTAGGTGCTTTCCTACAGTACCCATTATTTATCTTATACTGGTATTTAGTAAGCTACATTGTAATTGACTCTTACATTGACTATCTCCCTCAATAACAGTAAACACTGTGCCACATCACTGTGTTCTCTGAGCTTAGCACCATGGCCTACACATAGTGGGCACCCAATAAATATAGTTGAATATATCAATAAATTTCAGATCTCAACAGGTTATGTAATTGGTCCAACATCATTCTTCTATACTGGACTGACACACACTTTTTAAATTTAGTCCTCAAGTCAACCCTTGGAAACCATCATTATTCTTTGGTTATAGCTGATGCAAACAGACATTTTCAAAAACCAACTAAATTACTCAGTGTTCTAACTCCAGTTCTTCTGAATACCAAAGTACAATCTTACATTTCATAA
>NW_026652277.1:121581654-121622403 GCF_009828535.3 Hylobates moloch | reverse complement strand
CTCCCCGGTTCACGCCATTCTCCTGCCTCAGCCTCCCGAGTAGCTGGGACTACAGGCGCCCGCCACCACACCCGGCTAATTTTTTTGTATTTTTAGTAGAGACGGGGTTTCACCGTGTTAGCCAGGATGGTCTCGATCTCCTGAACTCGTGATCTGCCAGCCTCGGCCTCCCAAAGAGCTGGGATTATAGACATGAGCCACCACACCTGGCTTGAACCTCTTGGCTTTTATGAAAGTTTTTCCTCTGCCAACATTATTGTTGATTTCTGTCCTTTCCTCATGTAGCTAACTTCTACATACCACCTGTTCAGTTCTAGGAGGCATTTCCTGACTTCCACCTCTCCAGTACAGTTAGGTGCTTTCCTACAGTACCCATTATTTATCTTATACTGGTATTTAGTAAGCTACATTGTAATTGACTCTTACATTGACTGTCTCCCTCAATAACAGTAAACACTGTGCTACATCACTGTGTTCTCTGAGCTTAGCACCATGGCCTACACATAGTGGGCACCCAATAAATATAGTTGAATATATCAATAAATTTCAGATCTCAACAGGTTATGTAATTGGTCCAACATCATTCTTCTATACTGGACTGACACACACTTTTTAAATTTAGTCCTCAAGTCAACCCTTGGAAACCATCATTATTCTTTGGTTATAGCTGATGCAAACAGACATTTTCAAAAACCAACTAAATTACTCAGTGTTCTAACTCCAGTTCTTCTGAATACCAAAGTACAATCTTACATTTCATAATACTTTATATTAATTGTATTAGATAAAAATCAAATTTCTCCATAATTAAAAGAAATACAACATGAAGAAGATAAACTATTTATTCATGGGGATATAAGGATTTTTTGCCCTCTGTATAAAACAGAAAGATGAAAATGCAGTGTTTCCTTTTTATAATGCTACTTTGAGGAAATCACATGATACAATTAATCCAAAACAGCAGAAGAGCATGAGGCCTGTACTGACACTCCTAGGAGACTTACCAAACTTGTTTGGTACTTTCAAGGTCAGAAAATATGACTTATTTTGTGTTTGCTCCCTACACAGAAGAGACAGTTTGCTTCATTAATTTTAATGAAGGGGAAATGAGCATAAATGCCACAGATTAACAATAGTCTGTAAATTTGCTCTGATGAACAGTGTATTTACTATGCAATATAATTTCCATATATTTTTATTTTTCCGCTTGCCTTAAATATGTTGAGGAAGTATGTGACTACTTTTCCTTATGAAAACTTTAGCGGTAACATTTCAGTAATTACAGGTACTGGGCCTGTTAAACGACTCTAGGAAAGTCAAGCCTTTCCCTTTATGTTTGTAGCATTTTGAGACCTAAGTGTTCCAAGTAAAATAATTCCAACTAACAAAAGCCTGTATTTCTATTAGATTGTTCACAAGATATTTTCCATATATATATATATTTCCCTATATATAGACAAATATATATTTTTTATTTATCATATATATTCTTATATGTATTTATATATTATTTATATATTTATTCATACACATATACTCATATATTTATATATTATTTATATATATATTCTTACATATATATTTATTTTACCCACTACCTTGCATTATAGCTATGCTTCCAAACAGATACATGTAAGTCTAGTCACAGGAATGAATTGCTTAAGTTCAGGTAGAAGTTTCTGCAGTTGGTGAAAAATATTGGTACCTAAGCCATGTGCAGAAATTTTCAGTGCTTTATCAAAGTGTTATGCAATAACAACTATATCTTTGTCTTCCTCTATGTCTATATCTGTATCTACATTTGTACGTATACCATCTATCTCTCTATCTCTATGTTTCTTTTGACATCTTTATCCTGCTAAGAGTGGCAGATCTGCTAAAAGCATGCCTTCATATGGGGGAATGTGACCTTGTTTGTTCTGACGATACCACTATGTATTTTTTGAGCCCTCTCTTCCTCTAGACAACAATGCCGTTCTAGTCAGTGGATCTTATAAATAAATCTCCCAGTTCAACCTCCAAAATGTTTCTTGATCCATCTTTCACCTTAATCCCTCTAAACTTAGGTGAGACTTATCTTTTACCATGATTACTACAAAAGCCTTTACACTAAAGTCCCTTTTCTGAATAGCACACGTAAATAATCACGTTCCACATTCCTCTGGGAGTTATTTTTCTAAAACATAGGTATGATGGTATTATTCCTGTCTTTTAGAACCTTTAATGCCTTCTCCTTGCCTCAGGAATGTGAAATCATCACCCTACTAGGGACTTTAACAAGTTGGCTTCAGTCCAACTATTTAGCATTAAGTGCAGCCAGCATTTCTTTAATGAGTATGCACTTTCCATGATTTGTAACTGTATTTATACAATTACCTCCACTTTAAGCCCTAGAGCAAATTTAACCTCCTCAGTGATGTCTTCTTCAGTCTCTCAAAGTAGAATTCGGCATTCTCTTTTCTACTTTGTGATTGCGTTGTGTTCAAAGTTTATTTATAATATTCATTCTGTTGTACTATGCTTGTTAGTTTGCCTATATTTTGTATCCACTTGTCCTCACAATTCGATTGCAATTTCCTTTTCATCTTTCCAATTTCTAGAACAGAGCCTATTTTTCATATACTACGTGAGGGCTGAATTGAACATAATAAAATATCATGTATTTTTGTCTAACATTTTTCTGCATTATGTATTATCTTAAAAAGAATTACAATGAAAAAATAAATCCTTTAAGAAATTATTATAACCTCTGCCTTATTTTTAAAAGAAACAAATCATGAACCAGAAGCAATAGAGTGACAGTAAGGGAGAGAGACGTCATAATCACATAGGGATATCAAGCAGCTTATGCACATGTGCTTGGAGAAGCTTGGGAAACAGGAGGACGCAGAAGCGGAAGCATTTGGAAGTAGGTGTATTAGGGGTGTTCTTATTCTTTCAAGTAAGAGAAACTGGCTTATTTAAGGTAAATGTTATAGGTGTTACAGAAAACCAAGAGTAAGAATACACCCAGATCTCAGAAAAAAATTAGTGAGAAATAAAAATAAAATCTGAAGTCTCCTAACTGACTGCACAAACCCTCTCTTGGCCAAGGGACCCCAGAGAAACCTGAAGACTGAGTTCCCAGCCTCACAGGTCGAGAGGTTAACACACCTCATCATACTCTGTCCCTTGCTCACCACCATCAGGCTTTCTTGCCTAAGGGTTAAAAACACAGTCCTTTTGAAATACTTACGCTACCGCTGATTTCAGCCAACTGCCAGATTGCTGCACCCCATTTTTGTCTCCATAGAGCAACTGACCAACGTTCCTTCCTGATAAGAGACCGCGAACGACAGAGTGCTTCTGGCCAGTCTGTAGAGGATGCACAGTTGCGCACTGAGGGTTTTCATGTCCTCTGCTTCACCTTTCAACATTAGTGTGCCCCAAACTCTGCCCTTAGATTATGCTAACGCTGCCATTTTTTGAACATGCCACCCACGAAAAGGCATGAATCTCAGTTGTACGTGTGCATGTTTCTCCTTTTATAAATATTCATGATTTCTCCTATAACCTATTAAATATGTATATTTGGCCACCATGCTCAGCATAAGTTCTCATTCCCTTTACCCCTTCCTTCAGGTGTTTAATCTCAGCTTCTGCCAGATGCTATGATTCCCAGCCTATGAAATGGCCAGGCTGCAGGTTGCAACCCTTTATGAGAAACAAAGCTTTCCATTTCAAATTGATGAACCTTGTGATTCTTCATTTGACATTAGATAAAGATCTGGAATGCCTTCTCCATCTACTCATCTCTGTGTCTACTTTATTCTTTCTCAACACAGATCAAATTTTCCTGCTGTAATATGGTGACTAACACCTCCCTTTGAAGATTAGAACCAGATTAAGTCTGACATCAAGTTTTAATTTTCAGTTTTTATGGGGAGCAAACTTCATCCAGCTTGAAGAAGACACCAACCCTTGAACCGATTATGTCCAAGAGTGCAGAATGGGTCATGTTTGGCTTATTGATGGCTAAGGCTCCCTCTCTCATATGTGGCATTGCTGGGTGGCTACAAACTGAGCTTAAGAGGGGTTATGGACAAAAGACTGGCTCATTAAGATTAAAATAAAGCCTTACTTTTTTTCAAAACAGATTAATAAACCCCATGTCTTTGTTTTAGGGTTAAATCAATTAACGAAATATATGAGTCACTAAAATGTAATCAAACCAAGGGGACTAATTGCTGCTCTGGTTTAAAAATACACACATCCCTCTAACCCTCTCTTGCTTCTTAAGAAGTGTTAGGGCTGGGCGCAGTGGCGCACTCCTGTAATCCCAGCACTTTGGGAGGCCGAGGCAGGTGGATCTCGAGGTCAAGAGATCGAGACCAGCCTGGCCAACATGGTGAAACCCCATCTCTATTAAAAGTACACAAATTAGCTGGGCATGGTGGCAGGCGCCTGTAGTCCCAGCTACTAAGGAAGCTGAGGCAGGAGCATCCCTTGAACCCAGGAGGCGGAGGTTGCAGTGAGCCAAGATTGTGCCACTACACTCCAGCCTGGGCAACAGAGTGAGGCTCCAAAAAAAAAAAAAAAAAAAAAAGACGTGTTAGAACTCTTCTACTCTTTCCTCCTATTTCCGTGAAAGAATTTTCACTAACCTTTCTAGGAGAGGAGGGGATATCGAGAAAGTAATCTGACTTCTTTACTCTTCTCTTGGGCAAACGCATAATTTGCTCATTTAATTGATATTGAGAGAAAGGCACTGCTCTCCCATTTATCCACATGTACAAGGCAGTAACCTTCTTTTGCTCCTGTTCTGATGGGCTGTAATCAGTGACCCTCGGGGAATGTTCCAGGGCCATGTAGAGGCAGGGTAGGAGCGTAGCTTTTTTTTTGCTCCAGCTCTTGATGCTCAACAGATATGAGGAAGATTCTGCCTCCAGTGGATTTGGGAAGAGGTGTGTGTGTGTGTTAGAAATCCTATTTTCCCTATGAATCTAGGTTGCATTTTCTATTCCGGCTTTGTCACATCAGTATTAAAAATTATTGTTTCCCATTTGATTTCAAATCGTATATCTGAATAGAGGTCTGATTTATTAGCATCTATAAAACCCAGAATAAGGTGCATGAGCTAGATAGCCTTTTGAAATGGACCCAAGCATTCACTTAGCAACTAAACTAAAAAGTTTAATGCATTTGATTTAGATCAACTTTTTCCAGTTACAGAAGTGGAAGCCATTGTTCACTGGTGATGGATTTATTTTTCGTTCAGCACAGGCCTGTGTGCCATGAATGGGGCTTTGCTGCTGACTGAAGGAAGTAGCATGGTTGAGGGAAAAATTAGGTCATTAAGAAAGGGAAAGCTCTTAGTTCCAGTAAAGCCTCGTGTCACTAAAAGCATAGCTTCTGCTTTTGTTTGTTTCGCTTTAAAAGAAAGGCTCTCAAGTTTTGTTAGGTAAACCATTTTGGCTCCCTCTAATGCAGTATTTCTAGTGTGGTTCCCAGCCCAAAATGTCACCATCCTCACGGGACTTGTTCAAAATGCAAATTTTCTGGCTCAGTCCTCAGAGGTTTCAATGCAGTAGGTCTAAAGCGATGGGGCTCACGAATTTGGGGAAAATTGTGTCTTTTTAATTTTAATTTTTATTTTTTGAGACTGAGTCTCATTCTGTTGCCCAGGTTGGAGTGCAGTGGTGTGATCTCAACTCACTGCAACCTCCGCCTCCCAGGTTCAAACAATTCTCCTGCCTCAGCCTCTCCAGTAGCTGCAATTACAGGCACCTGCCTCCACACCCGCCTAATTTTCATATTTTTAGTAGCGACGGGATTTCACCATGTTGGCCAGGCTGGTCTCGAACCCCTGACC
Organism: Hylobates moloch; assembly: GCF_009828535.3. Taxonomy (NCBI): domain Eukaryota; kingdom Metazoa; phylum Chordata; class Mammalia; order Primates; family Hylobatidae; genus Hylobates; species Hylobates moloch. The sequence continues at coordinate 121,616,552 of NW_026652277.1, read as the reverse complement.
TCAGGTGATCTGACTTCCTCGGCCTCCCAAAGTGCTGGGATTACAGGCATGAGACACCATGCCTGGCTGGAAGTTCCTTTATCTTTAATGTTAACTTTGTAATTCAGAATTTACTTTGATCCTTATGAGGAAAAGTGAGTTAATCTTTGGATTTTAATTTTTCTCTAAAAATTAAAGGATGGAAGTTAATATTGAAATTTGGGACATATTGCTATTACTATTATTTTATTTGTGGATATTATTACTATTGTATCTTTATGATAATATATAGACTCAATACATTACCTTTGGTGAGCTGTGTTTGCAAAGTGGCTGAGTCTAATTTAAGATGAAGAATGAGCTGGGGAGGAGGCTGAGCCTCTCACACGGTTGGACCTATTTGATTCGTGAACTGCTCTGGTCTGGTTCCAGAAGCATGTTGAGGCAAAGGGCAATGCTCACCAGCAGTGCCAGAGTATATAACAGGGCAGTAGGTTGGTGCTGGAGGCGGCCCTCAAGGTGCCTATCTCACTGTTTGTGTCCTCCCCTTCACATCAGTGAATTGCTGGACCCGTGAGTCCAGAACCCTGTTCTCCTAAGCCTTATATTTCTAAAGTGTTTCCATTTCACTCTCCAAGTGGTAACAGTATTGGGAAGATAAGTTCTGCCCCTCTCCCGAGCCCTGTTGACCTGTTCATTTGCAGAGCAGAAGTGAAGCATGTATTCAGTAGAGGATATTTTGCTGAGCATGTGTGGTTCTACCTTGTCCCTAGCTCTCTTGGGCCTGCCCACAATCTATATAAAAGTTTTGCTGGGCTCCTGCTGCTAGGGAAGAAGCATGACTCTATATGAAATGTGATTTGTCTTCCTCGTTAATATAGTGGTGAGTATCCCCACCTGTCAAAACACAGTTGGTGGATGAGCATCAATATTATCATCTGTAAGTTTCTTAGAAATCAGAATATCAGGGTGCTGGGCATAGTGGCTCATGCCTGCAATCCCAAGCAACTGAGGAGACTGAGGCAGAAGGATCACTTGAGCTCACGAGTTTGAGACCAGCCTGTGCAACATATTGTGACTGCAATTACAGGAAAAGAAGAAATCAGAATATCAGGGCTGATCCTAGACCTATTGAATCAGGACCTGCTTTTTAACAAAACCCTGAGGTGGTTCATATACCATTAACATTTCAGAAGCATCAATTTATTCTTTCCAGACTCCCAAGATAATAACAATGATCTGGAGTGATTTTTAAAATGCAGATTTTCAAGACCCATCTGGCTGTTTCAGAATCTCCAAGGAAGAGTCCTGAGAATATTTGGGAAACACTGGAAGCCCATCTCTCACCATCTGGAGCAGCACTTCTCACACTTTAATGTATATTCGTATCCCCCATGGACTTTGCTGACACACAGGCTCTGATTCAGTAGGTCTTGGTTGGGGTCAGAAGTTGATGTTCATGCTGCTTAGTGACAGGCAACATTTAGTAGCAAGGCTACAATATCAGGGCTAGTGGTGATGAAGCATTGAATAATTTTGCAAATGTATCTGATCTATCTATCTTTTGAACTCTCTTGGATATGGTGTCCTAAGGTCTAGATTTATAGACAGCATGTTAGTAAGTCTGTTTTTGAACACAGCTATGGTGTTCTCCAACTCAGCTTTATAAATAATAAAGCTGCCATTTTGATCTCCATATGTTTGACTCTTATGTCTATTCCTGATTGTGTGTGTGTGTGTGTGTGTTGGTGTGTTCTGTGTGTGTCTGTGTCTGTGTCAGTTTAAGACCAAGCAAGGTGTAATAGTCACAATGTTTCTGTATGAGAGTAGTTTCAAAATCTCATCACCTACTCCAACATCTCTTCCCAATTCAGGGTTTAAAAATAAAGATATATCCACAGAAGCTAATATTTGTGCTAGATGCTTCTGAGGCCAGCTTTAATGTCATCAGTGTCTTTCTCTGCTTGAATCAGAGGAGATAAATAAACGTTTAATAACATTTTATAATTCCTTTAAGGTATGAGAGGTTTCATCAAAAGAGAAATTCTGTAGCACTTAGAAGGGGAGGCATGTGTGTTACTAAGCCATGGATTTCCAGGGCTCAATTCATCTGTGCTAGTGGCACAGACTGGGGGAATCCTAATATACAAGGAAAAACCAGAGAACTTTGGTGAGATTTTTGTTTATAAGAATTTGCTGGGCACTGGCATGGTCTGTACCTGAATTCTCAAGGAAAGTAGATACTTTGGAGGAAAGCAGACATTTTTTTTTTTTTTGGAACCAAGAGAAAGTGTATTCTCTCCCTTTTTCAGAGAGGAACTTATTTGAAATAAACATCTGGATGAAGGGTAGAGCTTTCTACAATTATCTCCACCTTTCAGAAAATTCTATGAGAGGAAAGGTCTTAGAGACAAATTAAGTCATGACCTATGGGGATTTAAATTGTACAATAGAGTCTTTTTTTAAAAAGCAGCATTTATATTTGGGAGGACTTATCAAGGATAAATATTCCACAGTTACCTTCCAAAATAATTTTTATTGCTTTTGTCATTGTTTTATTCAGGTGTCTTTTTGTCTTGACAGGAGACATATAGAGACCAAAACTCAAAGACAATTACTAAAGTATGACCTTTGCAGAAAACAAATAATTCAAATAAAACATAGGAAAGAGAAGAATCAATAGTAACAGGAGGGTTACGGAATATTTAAGCAGTTGGTAATAGAGCAAGGTAGAGAATTAAGTGACTAAGAAAGCAAAAATGAGTGTAACCAAGAGTTGAGAAACTTTCTGAGCTAGGTCCTTGCATGAAGTAAAGTCAGTATTCATACTTAGACTTGGGCTAAGTTTCAAAAAAGTTGTTTTACATTTTGTATCTAGAAATTTTTATTTTTTACTAAACAAAAATATGAGTGTCATGTCATATATGTTAAAATCCAATGTTATTGTTAAATGCATAATTTCTTATGAAGATTATTAAATTATTAAATGCATAATTTCTTATGAAGTCACAAAAGGAGATATAGAAAACAAATATTTGTGGAGCATTGCTAAGGCGATTTGACATTTTTTGGTTGTGCAGAATCCATTATCTCTTCCTGATTGTATTGAGAGGTGAAGCCAGCTAGACTTCCTGGGTCGAGTGGGGACTTGAAGAACTTTTCTGTCTAGCTAGAGGATTGTAAACGCAGCAATCAATGCTCTGTGTCTAGCTAAAGGATTGTAAATGCACCAATCAGCACTCTGTAAAAATGCACCAATCAGCGCTCTGTGTCTAGCTAAAGGATTGTAAACGCAACAATCAGCGCTCTGTAAAATGGACCAATCAGCAGGACATGGGCGGGGCCAAATAAGGGAATAAAAGCTGGCCACCCGAGCCAGCAGCAGCAACCCGCTTGGGTCGCCTTCCATGCTGTGGAAGATTTGTTCTTTCGCTCTTCATAATAAATCTTGCTGCTGCCTACTCTTTGGGTCCACACCACCTTTAAGAGCTGTAACAGTCACCGTGAGGTCTACGGCTTCATTCTTGAAGTCAGCGAGACCAAGAACCCACCAGAAGGAATAAATTCCGTATACAGTATCTCATTTCCTAGTGGGTAAATAACTATTCCTTACTGTGTGTAGACTTTCTAGGATGGTAATTTGACAGGCCGTCTTCCATCATGGAAGATTAATCTGGAGCTCTTTTCCAGGTATTTGGATCTCAAGCAGTTGCTGCAAGTCTGAGAATGATTGGTTGGCAGTTGTCCTCCTCCCCTTCCTCCAACTTCCCCTCTAGGCTTTCAGACAGGGAGACACTGCTGGGATTCTTAATGTCTATGTGTGTCTTAGATGTCCAGTCCTGCTTAGTTCCAAGCCTGATCCTCCAGTTTTCTGTCAATTCAGTGTCTTGTCTCTAGCACTTCTCTGCCCCAAATATTTTTCCAACAAATTCCCATTTGCATAAATTATCCAGTTTATACTGCTTGTTAATAAGAACTTGTTTTGTATAATACAGGACGAAATAAAACCCTCCTTTTATCATATCCAGTAAAAAATGCATTTTAGATCCCCAAAGATTGATTAAATCATGTTCTATAGAAATTGTATAGTAAATCATTTTGGAACATTAAGTATTATTTATATGTTTGCAATATATTTATTGTGCTTCACATTATCTCCTAATAGAAAAAACTCAAAAGTAAAGAACCAACTGAAATTTATGAAAGATGAGTCACAAAATAATAATGGTATTTAGCTCAGTGCAAATGTGAGATATCAGATAACTCATGCTCTTTCCTGTACATATATATATAATTACTTACCATTTCATAATGTGTATGTATTATTCATATAACCAGAAAAATAAGCTGTTTTGTTGGAAAAAGTGTAAATTATCAAAAGTAATTTTACTAATAGATATCAGTTTCCTGATGTAAAATTATGTATCTGCCAAGATTTACTCTACATTGTTATACAGAGATTACAATTCTTACCTCTATTTTTCATTAGTTCTCACTGCTATTCCTTGTTCTCTCAGTTTGTTTAAAGCATACTACAATAAACTACTGGGATGTGGTAACTACAGTTATTAGAAAACAAATGCCAATAAAACTGTTATGCAGAAGATTGAAACTGGACTTCTTCCTTACATAATACACAAAAATTAACTCAAGATAGAGAAAGACAAGATATAAGACATAAAGCTATAAAAAGTCTAGAAGAAAACCTAGGAAATACCATTCTGGATATTGGCCTTGGTAAATAACTTATGTAAGTCCCTGAAAGCAATTGAAACAAAAACAAAAATTGGTAAGTGTGACCTAATTAAACTGAAGAGCTTCTACACAGCAAAAGAAACTATCAAAAGAGTAAACAGGCAACCTATAGAATGGGAAAAATTTTGCAAACTATGTATCTCACAAAGATCTAGTATCTGCAATCTATGGGGAACTTTCATAGTTCAACAAAGAAGAAAACAACCCCATTAAAAAATGGGCAAACGACATGAACAGACACTTCTCAAAAGACATATATATGGCCAACAAATGTATGAAAAAAATGCTCAACATTGCAAATCATTAGATAAATGCAAATAAAAGCCACAATAGGATATTGCTGCAGAATTTTACTCCTTAGTTCAGCTAAAACCTAGGTTCTTGTCACATGACCAGGAAAACTTAGGCACATTGACACATTGAAGGGTGAGTAGAGCGGGGTTTTAATGGGTGAACAGATAGAAAAACTCTCAGTAAAGCAAGAAGGTTTCCTGCTAACAGGCCCCCAACCTCACATATTGAATCCCAGGCCACCACACAGGAACAGAAGAGAGCAGGTGCCTCTCCTGCATAAGGTGCAAATTCCCCATGGCTACACCCACTTCCCCCAGTGCACAAGTCAGGCTCCAGTCTGCTGTGGGCATGACCAGACGAGCCCTGGGCAGATTCCCTCACCTGCACAAAAGCATGTGATGTAAACACTTGTGGGGTGGGTCAGAGATTCTCCAGGTACCCCTTTTTATCTGCCTAGGCATTTGGCCATCTCATTCGCAGCTCTAAAGAAGTACATCTTACTGCTGTTGATAAGGATAAGGATAAGGACAAGGACAAAGACCAATCTTAACTGCTTCCTGCTGACAGGGGGCACTGTTTTGGGAAAATGGAAGTCAGATCTTCTTCAAGGGCCTAAGTGACCCCAGCAAAAGGCGCCATGGTCTGAGGCTCCGGCTGCATGAGCATTTGGCGTTTGATGGTCTGAAGGCAAGAAGAGACAACACAGGTTATTAGAAGTCATGTATTAAAATGAAACAAGCAGGGAAAAGGACAGCTCAAAAATCCTGAGGCCTTTTACCAGTTTGCACAGGGAGAAGGAGGCCAAAAGCATGACTGGTAAAAAAAACTTTTACTCTTTTGCCGGCATGCCGGTCTTCTGGCTTCCCTTCCCCTGAGCCCAATCCTAAGCCAAGTAGTCTAAGGTTTGGGAAATTAACTTTTCCCAGTTTGGAGGATGCATCCAAGGGGAGTGTCCTGTAGTACGGAGACATGATTACCTATCAGTGAAGTGAGGAAAGTGGAGGAAAAAAGAAAAAAGAAGGCATTTTTTCGGAGGAATCCCAGGGGTTCAGAATGCATTCTTAAGGGGTACAGGCTGAAGATGAATGGCTACTGATCTAGAAAGAGGGAAGCACGTGCCCCTGGTTCCTTTCTCTTCCTAGCAAACACCCAGGGTAAGTAAGGGAGAGAAAGTGAGGCATTGCTCTGTCTTCTGTCCTTACATCCCTTAGTCCTGGTGACTGCGACAGTGCCACCCACGGGTGTCAAAGTGGTTTTCACCTGTGTTAACAGGGGGCCTAGAGGGTGGGAGTATCTGCTCTTACCCATGTACACCATATCTCCCCTGCTTTCAGTAGCCTTTGAATTCCCTAGACCTCATTTATTGCCATGGATACCAGTGTGATGTTTATCCATGAAATGGGAAGCTTGGCTTAATCAGCAGGAATTAGTTATGCTCACCTGCGCTGTGCCTTTTAATTTCCATTATCATCTGCCTCTGGATCCCTCAGATCCAGTTTTCTTTCCTAAGGCTTTGACCTGAAGCTTGGAATTGAGTTTGGGACAAAACTGTGTCTTGCAGGGGTATTGTATGGACTCCTTATCATAAGCCAAATGCTAAGGCGAAGCTGTGGGATTGATTTGTCCTCCAAAAGCGGAGAGGAAAAGATGTCCTGTGACACACCCAAGACATCCTTGGTGGCATAACTTGGTAGCTATAGTTATGCTTGCTAAGATTTTGGTGATGAGGCTTGGCTGCATTGGTCTTACTTTCCCAAAGAGGAAACCTCCAGGTAATGGGCACCCTATTTATTCCCATCACCTGGCAGGATTTTCAGGATTTCAGGATTTCACTTCCCCCCAGTGCACATGTCTGGCACCAGTTTGCTCAGAACTAGAATACTGATCCAGATTTTTACATCACACATCCACTTTTATTCCTTCTGAGCTGCAGTTGGAGATTGCTGGTTGGTTCACAGGAACAAGCAGGGATAGTCTAAAATGTAGGCAAAAACTTAAAAACAACTAATGAGTGTAGATTCTAATGATGATAAGTTTTGAAACATAATTTCTGTCTAGTCCTCATTTCTGTTAAAAACAATTCATGATAGGACTGCATTTTTTGCAAAATAGACTTTATTCTTATACTTGGCCTGATTATTTGCATAAAGTGCAGCAAGAATAATTATTTTGATATAAGCCTTTTAGATTGGCATTGATGGAACTCTATTCCACAAAGAATCTCAAATAAGACATTTTAAAGCTGAGCCCACCCAGAGATGCCAAAATATTGCAGAATTTTGCTCCTTAGTTTAGCTAAAACCTAGGTCCTTATCACACAACCAGGGAAATTTAGGCACACAGATACGTTGAAGGGTGAGTAGAGCAGCGTTTCATTGTGCAAAAAGGGGAAGAAAAAAAGGAAAAACTCTCAGCAAAGTGAGAGGCTAACAGGCCTCCAACCTCACAGGTTGAATCCGAGGCCACCATACAGGAACAGAAGAGAGCAGGCGCCTCTCTTGCATAAAGTGTGAGTTCCCTGTGGCTGCACCCGTTTCCCCCAGTGCACGTGTCTGGCACCAGTCTGCTGTGGGCATGGCTAGCTCTGGGCAGGTTCCCTCGTCTGCACAAAGCATCTGATTTAAACACTTGTGGGGTGTGTTGGAGATTCTCTGGGGACCCCTTTTTATCTGCCTAGGCATTTGGCTGTCTCATTACCATCTCAAACCAGTCAAAATAGATATTATTAAAAAGTCAAAAAATAACAGATATTGTTGAGGTTGCAGAGAAAGGGGAACACTGACATACTTCTGATGAGAATGTAAATTAGCTCAACCACTGTGGAAAACTGTACAGATTTTCCAACAATCCTGAAACGGAACTACCATTCAACTCAGCAATCCCACTACTGGGTATATACCCAAAGGAAAATAAAATGTTCTACCAAAAAGATACATGCACCTGTATGTTCATCGCAGCAGAATTCACAATAGCAAAGACATGGAAACAACCTAGATACACATCAATGATGAACTAGATAAAGAAAATGTGGTACATATACACCATGGAATACTACACAGCCATAAAAATGAATGAAATCATATCGTTTGCAGCAACATGGGTGCAACTAGAGGCAATTATCCTAAGGGAATTAACACAGAAAGAGAAAACCAAATACCGCATGTTCTAACTTATAAGGAGGAGCTAAACACTGAGTACATGGGGACACAAAGATGGCAACAATGGACACTGGGACTACTTGACATGGGAGGGTGGGAGGCAGGGATGGGTTGAAAAACTACCTATCAGCTATTATGCTGATTACCTGGGTGACAAAATTATCTGTACACCAACCCTCCATGACATGTAAGTTACCCATGTAACAAACCTGTACATGTACCCCCTGAACCTAAAATAAGTTGGAAAAAAACCTTACTGTTGAAAAAAGATAATATGTACAGCTACAGATGTTAATGTAAGTTGAGAGTTCCTAATCTTTTAAGGATTTGCTACATTTAGAGTAGAATCATATGTATTATAAAAGCAAATGCAAATTTAAAATAAAAGGCTTAATTATCCCCAATAAAAATAAGGGAAGAGACCCTCACCACCTGCCCCAGCTTTTTCTTAAGGTATTTACTTCGGAATACTTGTAAACTCCTTCTTGTCACTTTGAAGTGCTTTTTGTATGTGTTTGAGTGTCTCATAATGCTCTTTTGATAGCTAAATAAACCTCTTGCAAACTTTGAGATACAGGAATGTCTTTCTTAAGAACCTGGGAATCATCTCTTTGAAACATAATCTTCAAGGAGGATCGTGCCCCCATCTGCCAGCTTCTGTGGGAGGGCAGGAGACTGACTTATGTGAATGCCTTGCTCCAAGTTGCTAAATTACCTCCTGTCACAAAGACACAAGAAGACAAGAAGTTTCTTTTTCCTTTGGATAAAGCTATTTAGCTAACACAGATGATCATCCCAGCTACTGTAGGGATGAAGAGGAAAAGCTTTCCTTTCCCCCTCTAAAGGGTTCCTGAAAATGAACTTACAAAAGGCAGACTTAGTGGGAGAAAAAAGTATACAGTTTTAAAAAATGTGTGTAAGTGCAGGAGAATGATTATCCAATAACCCAATGAGGCCTAGATTTGTCTGTGCCCTTCTTCATAGGGGAAAGGGTGCTGGGGATTGTAGGAGTAGCTGGTTTTTGGGGAAATGAGTGAGCCCAAAGAACAATGGCCTGTGGCAAAGTTCCTGTGAGCTCTGGTAAAGGGAAGCTGAGAGGTAGAACTTAACTATGAACAAAGTTTGTCTTATTATGCAGATAAAACCTATTTTGGAGCTGGCCTCAGAAGAATAAAGGAAACTCTCTGAGTATGGTGATAATTCTCCCAGTCTCTTCTCATCTCAGGTGGTTGATCTTTTCTGTTTTTTTGTTTTGTTTTGTTTTGTTTTTTTTACTTTTTTTCAGAGTCAGGTTTTGTTTTGTTGCCCAGGCTGAAGTACAGTGATATGATCATAGCTCACTGCAGACTTGAATTCCTGGCTCAAGAAATCCTTTGATTTTTTTCTAGAGACAGGATTTTATTATATGGTCCCTGCTGGTCTTGAGCTCCTGGCCTCAAAGGATCCTCCTCCTCAGCCTCCCAAAGTGCTGGAATTAAAGGTGTCAGTCACCATGCTGATTTCCCAGTTATTTTATGAGATTCCTAGGGAGAGGGTCTTAAGACCATTGCATTTGTTCTAGAAATAAACTCTTAGTCAGATAAGGATATTTGGTGCTTCAGAAAAGAAACAGAATCCGAGAGACTGGGGGCCAAGGAAAGATAAGAGAGAGATCTTGGTTCTGAGGCTAATATCGGACTCCATTCAATTTTCCTTAATTCAATTTTCCTTAATGTTACTGGAAGGGGGTCTCCAGAGTGGATTCTTGGATCTCACGGAAGAAAGAATTCGGGACGAGTCCACAGAATAAAGCAAAAGCAAGTTTATTAGGAAAGCAAAAGGAATAAAGAACTGCTACTCCATAAGCAGAGCAGCAGTGTGGGCTGCTCAAATAATTATACTTATAGTTATTTCTTGATTATACACTAGACAAAAGGTGAATTATTCATGATTTTTCTGGGAAAGGGGTGGGCAATTCCCAGAACTGAAAGTTCCTCCCCATTTTAGACCATGTAGGGTAACTTCCTGACGTTGCCATGGCTTTTGTAAACTGTCATGGCACTGGTGGGAATGTCTTTTAGTATGCTAATGCCTTATAATTAGTGTATAAAAAGCAGTGAGGATGACCAGAGGAGACCGTCTTGGTTTTGGTGGGATTTGGCCAGCTTCTTTACCGCATGCTGTTTTATAAGCAAGGTCTTTGTGACCTGTATCTTGTGCCGACCTCCTATCTCATCCTGTGACTTAGAATGCCTAGCCTCCTGAGGTTGCAGCCCAGTAGGTCCCAGCCTCATTTTCCCAACGCCTGTTCAAGATAGAGTCACTCTGGTTTGAGTGTCTCTGACAAAAACACTCAGTATGCCAAAATGTCCTATTTTTGGCTATCATTTTCTGTGCCCCAACCCTACTAAGTAAATTTAGGATGAACTATGTATGACAAATGGTGCTGTCAGGTCCTCTTACTTGAGGACTAGCAATTGCTTAATCTTGAAAACATATATGTTATGGATTGTATCTGCTTGGCTATTTAAAAGGGTGAGCTTTTTTTTTTTCTGTCTTTGCAAATCTCTTAGCAGATTGCTTGTGATACACATCAGGTTCTGGTTTAATATTTATTGAGTAACAAAATTACTTTCTTTTCTGTCTTTGTGGATAGGTTTTCTGTGTTGGGAGGTAATTTTTCTTTTAATTATATTTCTCCAACTATGTGAAATAGATAATCATATTTCTAAAGATTCAGGATATTGTTAATTCTATGGGATGTATTAAAAGAAAAAGAAATCCAAGAGGTTTCAAGATCATTTAAAAAAATTTCTTACCCAGGAGGCAGAGGTTGCAGTGAGCCGAGATCATGCCACTGCACTCCAGCCTAGCGACAGAGTGAGACTCCGTCTAAAAAAATAAAAGTTAACAGCTCCTTTTTAAAAATGAAATAATTTTGCTATAATGTATATTGTGTGTGTGTGTGTGTGTGTGTGTGTTCTGGTATGTACTATTAATTGCATGATCTCTGAGAAGAGGATCTGTACTTAGACTTTAATAAATAGAGCTAGTACCTACAAGCTTGTTTATTCCACTTGGTACCCTAAATCCTTCTTTGTGCATTGGGTATTTATAATCTAATAAATTCCAAGAACATTTTCAGAATAGTCTAATTATTTTGGTGTTTATTGTTCGCTTACATACCTTGTTTGTATTTTTCTGGAGTAAATTTATGCTAAAAATAATCTTTAGAGTATATGCTGTAATTTAGCTCCAGGAACAGATGTGGTTTCTAAATTTGGGATGCAGCGTTCCTCAGGCTATCCCTCTGTGTGGTCCTTGAGACTTTAGTAGTAGCAATAATCATAGTTCATCTGACTCTGATAGTTTTTGTGTTTTTATATAGTCCCAAATGTACATTACATGACCTATTTGATGGCAGGAATGTTTTCTACTTACTAATATGAATATAAAACAATGACAAAAAAATTAACAGGAAATAAAAATTAAATAGTGGTAAGTTAACTTACTGAGGTTTTGTATTTATTCTTATTCTGAAAGAATGCAACTGTTTTTTCCCTAAAGTAAATATAAATAAATCAAATCTCTTTGGCTTGATATTGTTACTATGGGGAAGCATTGATTAAGACTGGAATAATTTGAAATAAACTGTTCTGAAATTTATATTCAGGGACAACAGAAGTCAACAAAGGGAAGATAATGTGCAAGTACATGTATATATATGGGATCCAAATTAAATATAATAACTGTTCTCTATGAGACCATTAACTAATATTTAGTCCTTATAGTAAACAACAGTGAATATTATATTTACAAGGTAAAAATAAATAACAGTGAATTAATAAATTTAAACAAAATTAAAGGAAGCAACTTATTTTAATGTATTGTAGAGGTGAGCTCCCTGATTTGTCTGGATTAATTTCTGAAGTTTTAGTGGCCTCTGTACTGTCCAGGGGGTTGTAATGCTTTCCTTCCTCAGGCAAAATTTCATAAAAACAAAGGCATTTCTAACCAGCTGCCTGATTTTGGACTGCTGCTGACCAATATTAGGAAAGAGCTGTTGTTCCTAATCAGAACAGACATTGGTCTCTTTCTCATGCAAATTTTTACTTCTAACAGCACTTTGAGTCATAATTCAGCCAAGGATTGGTCCTGATTGTATGGGGTTGCTAGGAAACACCCTTCTGTGAATGTAGGTTTAAAGATACTTTTTCACAGTGCACATTTTTTACAATGATGGATATTAAATTTAAGATGATGTGTGAATTAAACAGTTTCATAAAATTGAAGATAAAAGGTTTTGGTTCCTCAGAAAATATAGTTATATAAATAATTTCTGGCTTAATTTTTAATCTAAAATTTCTACACTTCAGTATTGAAGAAATGAAATTTCCTCTATATGGCAGTGTTTTGCTGTGTATCCACAAGCATGAAAGGATATTAATTAGCATGTTGTTAGAGTATAAGGGACTTTAATAGCCTAACTGGAAGGGCGCCCACATGTCCCTGGAAAATTGCAAGCTGCAACTCACAAACTATAACTGATAACCAGATGGATAAGTATGGAGTTAATGTTATTTCTTCTGGGACCAGAATGTCAAAGTGAGTATCTGATTAGTCTACTGAATAACTTTAGGAACACACAACAAAAATAAATCAAGGAGCAGTTTTAAGAACAATAATAATAGGCTAAAGCTATCTTAATATTAAAATAAAAATCAAAGTAGTGAAGCTTTGGAATTATTGAATATAGAGCAAATATAATATTGACTACTATACTTATTTAAATAGATTAGGTGAAATTTATTTAACTCTCATTCGATTTTTAAAGCTGATTTATAAATTGGTGAAATAGCATAGCTACAAATTATATAAAGATAGAAGTATCTTTAGAGAAGCTAGAACAATTGGCTAAGCGGAAAGTCATTTTTGTTTTAGAAAAATATACCTTTGATGTTTCTTTGAATTCTATAAAAGAAAAGCATTTATTTCAAATTATATCAATAAATATTTATTACTTGCTGTAGGGATAGAGGTGAACAAACTCTCTCTGTGCTCTAAAATCATAAAAAGTATTGTTGATAGTTGGAATAACTTGTAGAATTAATGTCTAGAGGCCTCTAATTTTGTACAATAACTTTAGGAATTTCAAGTGCATGCGTGTGTATGTTCATAAAATAAGCATATTATTGTTTTTTAAGAGATTTATTTTTTATTCACTTCTTGATTTTAATTGTCTTTGAGGCTAAAGATAAAATTGGTCAATAACGCAAATGTCTGTTACCAGTTTTAACTAACCAATTGAAGAATCTCAAGACAACAAACAAGTATGTTTTCTCATTTCAATGCACAATTTATACCATCATTTCTTGTTTAATGGAGAGCTTCGGGTACAGACACACAAATATACACCTAGATAGGTAGATGTTTTTTAAATGGATAATAATCTCCAAAAAGGAATTTTTCAGATGAGAAAGAGGATAATGAGATTTTACTTGAGACTTCCAAATGAGATAGTCTGAACATTTGGTTGAAAGCCAGTACACTATTGTGGCTAATGGCTTGGACTTTAGAATTATTCAAAACTGGGTTTAAATCCATGATCCACTAATTAATGTTGTTACGCCTTTGTGAAAATACTTATCTCTCAAATAATCAGTTTCCTCGTCAGCAAATTGGGTAAATAGTATCTCTGCCATAGAGATCCCATAAAAGTTAAATGAAAAATGAACATAAATTACTTAGGAAGTTGTTTATTTCCTGGTAAGCATGCCATGACTGCCAATTATTATGATCTGGCTTACATAAGTATGAGCTAAAGCTGAAAATATCCAGGAAGTTGGGTAATCTGCATTGCTGCCATAGCATGTTTCTTCAAAGCATTATTGTTTCCTTACTCTTTATAATCTGTACTTTGGTTCTTTTTACTTCTGTTGTCTTTCTGTCAGTTTCTTGTTCATATCCTTAAATATTAAGTTGGCCTTACTGTGGAAAATAACTAGCTGCAAAAACTGAGCATTGCTGCTTTGAAAGCCATATCTGAAGCAAGCTAGAATCCAAGTGGGTGGGAAGAGCTTCAGACAGAGATGCTGTTCTCAGCAGGGCTCAGCCAAGCTGAAGAGAAATTCCAAGAAAAGTTTATGTTAGAGGAGGTTCACATTGGGTTGGCTGGGAATGGCCCAATTCTGAAAGCACTGCCATGCTCAGTTGTCCTCTAACAGCAACCCAGAGGAAGTGTGGCCTGACAAAACCTGAGAGTTGAAGGCTCTCAGCAGCAGGTGAAGGGTGATCTGAGTCTTGGTAAGCCACCATGAGAAGCCTTCTACTTAAAGTCTTCCCAGCTTTCATCGCAGAATACCAATAACAAACCAGTAATATATACTTCATCATTCCTGACCAGTTTCGATAGGGAAGCAAAACTTCAAACTCACCACAAGTCATTTTTATATCAAGACTCCAAGTGATAGGAATTTTCTCAAGTATTTGCAGTTGATCCCTTTCTCTGGATCAATATTGAAAAAACATACATGGCTTTATGCCAGAACTCTCCCTTTATGGCTGATATAGTAAATGATCATTTCTTTTTCTTTTTGGTAAATCTAGATATGACTCTTGAGTTCTTCTCAATATAGGACATCCGTTAGATTAGATTACCAGTTGGATCTGTTGTATGAGACGAAACCTATCAGCTATTGTCACACAAGATACTCTAAAATATATTCTTTAAATCAAACAAGTGGAGAGCTGTACACCTGACCCTTAGCACTTTTATTGATAGATTGCTGCATGAATGGGTGGGTGGATTGATGGATGGATAGATGAATTTATATATTGATGATAAAAATTTGTATGAATATAGTAACTCACAGTTTAGCAGAGAATAAAGACTAGCAAACCGGTCAGGGCAATACAGGGTGAAAGATACAATACTATGCAAGTAAAACAGAATCTGTAAATATATAAAAGAGGCAACTAACTCAAATTGTGGCACCTGGGGAGATTTCCAGGAGAAAAATGACATCTAAAATAAATATTAAAGTGAAGTTTAGTCAGACAAAGCTATAGGTGGGGTCAGGGATATTTCAAGCAGAAGAAACTTCAAGTGTGAGTGACTAAAGTGAAAATTGAGTAAGACAGACTACTGCTTGTTTATTGGAAGGAAATATTTTTGAAAGCCTTATTATACTCTGTGTAAACAGATATCATGCATAATTGAATGATTACCACAAGAAAAACATCATATAGCAAAAAGTACAGAAATTTTTTTATTCAAATATTTTAAAATTCATAGAATGACTGATAAAATGGCAAAAACTGCAGTAGTGGAGTTAGAATCCTCTGTGGAACTCCATTTTAATATAAGAGAACAAGAGTTGAGGTTAAAAACCTAGACTTGGGCTGGGCATGGTAGCTCACGCCTGTAATCCCAGCACTTTGGGGGGCCAAGCTGGGTGGATCACTTGAGGTCAGGAGTTGGAGACCAGCCTGACCAATATAGTGAAATGAAACCCTGTCTCTACTAAAAATACAAAATTCAGCCAGGTGTGGTGGCATGCACCTGTAGTCCCAACTATTTGGGAGGCTGAGACAGGAGAATTGCTTGAACCCAGGAGGTGGAGGTTGCAGTGAGCCAAGATTGCACCACTGTACTCCAACCTGGGCGGAAAACAACCAACCATGCAACCAACCAACTTACCAACCTAGATTTGCCTCTCAGCTCTGCTGCTGATTGAGTACCAGATCACTCAGTCTCTCTGAACCTCTGCTTCCTCACTGATTATCTCACCCTGTTACTAAGAAACATAAGAAAACCCCATAGGGGAAGGCCTGTCACCTTGAAGGCAGGCAGGAGGGAGCCAGGAACCAGCTTGTGCCCAGAAAGTGTTAAGCTGCTGTCCCTGAAGGGACAGCCAGCCATGCAGCTGTGCAGGGGAGCGGCTGGAGTGAGCAGCCAAGACAGAGCAAACAGTGTGAGAGAGCTGCTGAATAAAACCATATTCACCTGCCTATGGCCCAATGAGTGTTCTTTCAGCTATCCATCGCCTATCCACCCACTCCCCTCGGACCACAGCTGGGGCTCAAACCTGACCCTGGGTATGACATTTGGTGTAGTGGTGAACCTGACAATAGCCGTGGAGTAAAATTTATAGATCTTAGAGAAGGTGAGATGTTCTATAACTAAAGAAGCATGCTGAAGCTAAAAGACTTTAACACCGATTAATAGTATTGAGACTGATACGGTTCGGTTCTGTGTCCCCAACCAAATCTCATTTTGAATTGTAATCCCCACCTGTTGAGGGAGTGACCTATAATCCCCCACCATGTGTGGAGGGAGGGAGGTGATTGGATCATGGGGTAGTTCCCCCCATGCTATTCTTTTGACAGTGAGTGAGTTCTCACAAGATCTGATGGTTTTATAAGTGTTTGAAAGATCCTACTTCACACACTCTCTCTCCAGCTGCCTTGTGAAGAAAGTGCCTGCTCCCCCTTCTGCCATGATTGTAAGTTTCCTGAGGCCTCTCTAGGCATGTGGAACTATGAGTCAATTAGGCCTTTTTCCTTTATAAATCACACAGTCTCAGATGTGTCTTTATAGCAGTGTGAAAACAGACTAATACAGAGACTTTGGCTCAAAGGCTCCTTTTATTTCCCTACTCACATCTAGGATATATTCTATTGAAGTACCCTTCCAGGCTTGGCAAATATGCATTACATTAACAGTTAGCATTGTTAATTAATGCTCTTCAGCTGAGTTCTCCTTGGATTCAGCATAAACTATCTTTACCCCATCTGATCTAACTCCGTATATCTCAGGTATTGGCTTACCTAAGCTTAGTTTTCCTAAATACTGTCATAATTCACTTGGCACAGGGAGACTTAGTATTTATTTCATTACCCATAGAAAAGACTTGGAGGTAACCAAGTTCTGAGCAAATGACTTTTCTATTTGGGCAACTATGGTGAAGAAAGTGGTGGTCCCATTGCAGAGGCTGCACAGACCCATGGATATTTCCATGACAGCAAGAGCGGAAGTGAGATCTCCTCATCTAGGGAACCACACTGAATGCTCACCAGGCTGAGGCTGAGCACAAGCCACACCAGCAAGATTGGCAGTGCCTAGGAAGACAAAGGATATTGCAGTGGATACCAGAAGAACCAAACATCCTAAGTTCTCACTCATAAGTGGGAGCTAAGTTATGAAGATGCAAAGCCATAAGAATGATACAGTGGACTTTGGGGACTCGGGGGAAAGGTTGGCAGAGGGGTGAGGGATAAAAGACTACAAATTTGATTCAGTTTATACTGTTTGGGTGATGAGTGCACCAAAATCTCACAAATCACCACTAAAGAACTTACTTGTAACCAGATAGCACTTGTTTCTCAAAAACCTATAGAAATAATTTTTTTAAAAAAGAATCTTTCATATGTCAACATCCTTGTTCATAGAGACACTATGTTGAGAAAGAAAAGAATAGAAGGGAAAATATTTTAGATCTTAAGAATTATAGCAGCAATATTGTTTGAATTTTGGAATCAGTTACTGGGTTAGGCTAAGTCTGTTTTTCTTTTTCCCTCTCCTGTTTCTGTACTGTGATGGAGGCTGAGAAGCAGATCAGAGCAGTTTTGGTGAATACAGAAAGTACATTTTCTCAAATGACATTTGACTTCATTTTCATTATGAATAATTTCACAGCCTTTCCATACTAATCTGAAAAAGCTTATACTGTCGTGGCTAAGAATGGTGTACTCATTTTTTTTTTTTTTTTTTTTAAGATGGAGGAGTCTTGCTCTGTCGCCCAGGCTGGAGTGCAGTGGCGCGATCTCTTGGCTCACTGCAAGCTCCGCCTCACGGATTCACGCCATTCTCCTGCCTCAGTCTCCCAAGTAGCTGGGACTACAGGCGCCCGCCACCACGCCTGGCTAATTTTTTTGTATTATTAGTAGAGACGGGGTTTCACCATGTTAGCGAGGATGGTCTTGATCTCCTGACCTCGTTATCCACCCGCCTTAGCCTCCCGAAGTGCTGGGATTAGAGGCGTGAGCCACTGCGCCCGGCCGGTGTACTCACTTTGGAAACCTGATAGTCATAAAGTTAGAATGTACTTGAAGTCTAGACTTATATTGTAATTTAAGAAATCATCATGTGAAGAGCAGAGCAGAAAACTATATTCTCTAATTCTCTATTTAAAGGACTCACTATCTTCTTTATAATTCTGAGGATATTATAGTTTTTTTAAGAATTTAATTTTCTTCAAAGAAAGAAAAAACATAGATATCAGTCATTGTTAAAATGACAGCCATTAAAAATCTTAAAAACAGATTATATACATTAAAATTTAGGGTTATATTAACAAATTGGAATATATAACAATTATAGAAGCATTAGAACAGAAAACATTGTTACATAATTAAGATCTTTCCTTCTCATACAAAGAAAAGATAAACTCTAATCAATTAAAGAAGAAAAAAGACTGTTAGGTCAAAATTAAGCTAAAAAATTACAAAGTAACTAAAATATTTGAATAGAAAATTACTGGCAAAAATACATCTAAAAAAATGCAAATAACTACAAAGGCTGATTTATAATCATGCAGACAAGAGTTAACAGGCCTGACTACTGCCTTCTGCAAGGGCTGCTTTACAAGTTTGGTCCTTGGCTGGCGTTTGGAAGTTGGATTTTAAGAGGGCTCCTGCCGTTCCCAATAAATTGTCTCATTATAACTAAACTGTTTGTACAAACTATATGGTTTATGCTGAATATCTGTTTTCCTTTTGGGAGTCTGGGTTTTGGTCCATGCCAGGCAGAGAGTGAACTCTGGACTCTGGACCAGAAGACCCTGAACTCTGAGTCTCTAATGAGCTTCCCTGGTTGGCAACATTTCACATCTGTTGTCCCAATTTGTTGCTGGGGGAATGAAGTGTGTCTTGTGTGATTCTGTAAGCTTGCTTGTGCCTGGTTTTCCCTAGACTTTGTCCTATGTGCCTTTTCCCTTTGATGATTTTGCTTTGTACCCTTATTCTATAATAAAGGATGGCTGTGAATATGACTGAGTTCTCTGAGTCCTCCTAGCAAGTTGTTGAACCCTGGGTATGGTCTTCAGGACCTCTGCCTCAATAGTAATATATGAAATTTAATACATTTGTTCACATAAGAAAAACATGGATATATGAAAAAAGATGGCATCTAAAATATTGTGTGCCAAATAATGTAGCCTTAATATATAAAAAAGATATAAATATATAAAAATATATAATATATTAAAAATAAGGTAATAGGTGAGAAAATTAATACAAAAGAAGTAATATAAAAGAAGGCAAATAAAATATGCTATTTTTATTGTAATAGTTAATATTCTTATTGTTAGAATTTTTTAATGTATTTTGGATTCAATGCTTTGTGATTTCTTTACATTGCAAATATCTTATTTTTTATATATTTTATAAAAAATACGTAAAAAAGATATAAAGCAGAAACTGTAGGACCCACAAAAAGACATAAATAAAATATAACTCTAAAGGATGATTTTAATTAATCTCTTTCAGGTCATGAAATCAAGCAAATTAAAAGGAAATATATAAAAGATTTTATTAATAAGAATAAAAGAAATTGCAGATTTCAAAGTTTTATCATATTCCAAACTATTTTATATACATAGTTTGTCTGTTATACAGAGTTTGTCATATATACATCAGTTTGTCTATCCTTGTGCAGTTATCACACTTTTTAAATTACTATGAACTTTATAATCTTTTCATGTTACATTTTTCTTCTTACAATGATCTTTGTTATTTTTGACTGTGTGCTCTTCTGTATTAATTGAGAATCACTTTGCCAGTTTCCATGAAAATTCTGGTTGGTTGTTTTATCAGAATATAATAAAAAGTATAAATTAAGTTTGACATCTTTATGATACTAAAACTTTCTCTCTGTGAACATGGTTTATATCTCTGTGTATTTAGATGTAAATTATGCCTTTAAAATTTTTTTAAAAACAATATTGATTTTTGTAGGCTGATCTTTTAAAAAATTAATTTAGAAATACACTGCACAAGCAGAAAAATGCTAAAAATTAAGTGACTTGACAGGTAAATGATTTATTATAAATCAAGTACCCCACTGAACCTAAAACCAGGTCAAGAAATAGAACATTAGCATACCCCACAAGCTCCACTGTGCCAACTCCCAATTACTTCCCATATGAAACCACCCTCCTTATTTTTACAGCAATCATTCCCTTGCTTTTCCTTATAAAATAACCACTAAAGCATACATCATTAATCACTATATTTTAGTCTTGAAAGGATATGCTATTTTTTATTGTAATAGTCATTATTTTTCTTACTTATTGTTAGAAATTTTTTATGTATTTTGGATTCAATGCTTTGCAATTTCTTTACATTGCAAATATCTTATTCTGTCATTTATCTTTTCACTCATTCAGTGTGAAGGCTTTAATAAACCCATGGTAATAATTTTAATTTAATCCAAGTTATAAATTTATTCTTTTAAATTTAGTGCTATTATATCCCATTTAACGAGTATTTCCCTACTCAGAGGTCATGAAGCTATTCTCTGATACTGTCTTCTAGAAGCATTATTATTTTTATTTATCCAGCTAGATTATCTCTTTATTTGAAAGAAACATTAGTCCATTACACTTAATGTGTATTGCTAATATATTTGGGTTTAAATCTGCTATGTTTCTAAGTGTTTTTTATTTGGCCTCCTTTTGATATCACTTTATCTCTTTTTGCCTTCTTTTATATTGCTTCTTTTGTATTAATTTTCTCACCTATTACCTTAGAAATTATTCAGTATTTTATTACCCTTATTGTTGTTACACTTGACCAATGAATGATTAAACATGCATTCTTGACATTGAAAGAGCTAATGTTAATTGGACCTTTTACACCTTTCCAGACAGTGGAAGGCATTTGATATTGCTCACAACACAATACACAGGTTACAGATATTTTCAGTCTCTATTAATAGACAAAAGGCGCTGCTGTGAGGTGGGTGTTTTCACTCAGTAAGCCATGCTCTGATACCATGTTCTCATTACACTCCTGGCTAGAAACTGTTTCCCGTCACGACCAGGAACTTGTGGTTTTTGAAATATTTGAATATATATTTGAAATCTATTTTATATATACATATACTTATGTATGTATTCTAAGTGAAGTAATGATAGGGAGTGCTTATAGAAATTCTATTTGAATTAACCCACCATCTTGCCCAGAATCCCTGGGAATTTATTCTTGATTTTTTGTTATCTGAGGTGATTCTTCAAAACACCTAGTTTTATAACCCCAAATCATATAGTGTTTGGAAAAGTAATTACTTAGTTACATAACATGAAGCTTAAAAAATTCAAGAAATGGCTGATATATAGAATTGCATTTTAAGAAGCTTAGGCTAATTTAATAAGAAAATAATAGCGAGAAAATGTAAAACATGCCTTTTATAAAACAGTAAATATTTGAAACTATAGCAGACAATATGGAACTATACTTTTGACGATGAATACTTCTGGGGTTTGTGCATTTTATATATGACATATTTACACATATTTCATTATGTGCTGTTCTTTATTCTGAGAGGGAGACAATTAATAGTATTGAACGGCCGGGTGCGGTGGCTCACGCTTGTAATCCCAGCACTTTGGGAGGCCGAGGCGGGCGGATCACGAGGTCAGGAGATCGAGACCACGGTGAAACCCCGTCTCTACTAAAAATACAAAAAATTAGCCGGGCGTGGTGGCGGGCGCCTGTAGTCCCAGCTACTCGGAGAGGCTGAGGCAGGAGAATGGCGTGAACCCAGGAGGTGGAGCTTGCAGTGAGCCCAGATCGTGCCACTGCACTCCAGCCCGGGCGATAGAGCAAGACTCCGTCTCAAAAAAAAAAAAAAACTACAAGGCTACAGTAACCAAAACAGCATGGTACTGGTACCACAACAGAGATATAGATCAATGGAACAGAACAGAGCCCTCAGAAATGATGCCGCATATCTACAACTATTTGATCTTTGACAAACCTGACAAAAACAAGAAATGGGGAAAGGATTCCCTATTTAATAAATGGTGCTGGGAAAACTGGCTAGCCATATGTAGAAAGCTGAAACTGGATCCCTTCCTTACACCTTATACAAAAATTAATTCAAGATGGATTAAAGACTTAAATGTTAGACCTAAAACCATTAAAATCCTACAAGAAAACCTAGGCAATACCATTCAGGACATAGGCGTGGGCAAGGACTTCATGTCTAAAACACCAAAAGCAATGGCAACAAAAGCCAAAATTGACAAATGGGATCTCATTAAACTAAAGAGCTTCTGCACAGCAAAAGAAACTACCATCAGAGTGAACAGGCAACCTACAGAATGTGAGAAAATTTTTGCAACCTACTCATCTGACAAAGGGCTAATATCCAGAATCTACAATGAACTCAAACAAATTTACAAGAAAAAAACAAACAACCCCATCAAAAAGTGGGCAAAGGACATGAACAGACACTTCTCAAAAGAAGACATTTATGCAGCCAGAAAACACATGAAGAAATGCTCATCATCACTGGCCATCAGAGAAATGCAAATCAAAACCACAGTGAGATACCATCTCACACCAGTTAGAATGGCCATCATTAAAAAATCAGGAAACAACAGGTGCTGGAGAGGATGTGGAGAAATAGGAACACTTTTACACTGTTGGTGGGACTGTAAACTAGTTCAACCATTGTGGAAGTCAGTGTGGCGATTCCTCAGGGATCTCGAACTAGAAATACCATTTGACCCAGCCATCCCATTACTGGGTATATACCCAAAGGACTATAAATCATGCTGCTATAAAGACACATGCACACGTATGTTTATTGCGGCACTATTCACAATAGCAAAGACTTGGAACCAACCCAAATGTCCAACAACAATAGACTAGATTAAGAAAATGTGGCACATATACACCATGGAATACTATGCAGCCATAAAAAATGATGAGTTCGTGTCCTTTGTAGGGACATGGATGAAACTAGAAAACATCATTCTCAGTAAACTATCACAAGGACAAAAAACCAAACACCGCATGTTCTCACTCATAGGTGGGAATTGAACAATGAGAACTCATGGACACAGGAAGGGGAACATCACATTCCGGGTACTGTTGTGGGGTGGGGGGTGGGGGGGGGCGGGGAGAGCATTAGGAGATATACCTAATGCTAAATGACGAGCTAATGGGTGCAGGAAATCAACATGGCACATGGATACATATGTAACAAACCTGCACATTGTGCACATGTACCCTAAAACCTAAAGTATAATTAAAAAAAAAAAAAGTATTGAACACAACATTATTTCAAGCTCCAATTAAAAAATATTGCATTCTTTGCCATCAAAAGTCTAATATTAACTTTATGAATAAAGTATTACTATTTTTATAAGAACCAAACTAGCTATTTTATTTCTCTGCCTTTCATTTATTTTTAAATGATCATTTCTTGGAAGAAAGTGAATTTTTTTACACTAAATCTTTTATTCAACCGTTGATGAACAAAAAAGATGCAGCTTTAAATAGAACATTTAGCCATTTATCAGAACTTTTTAAAAATCAGCTGCCATTTATGGGTTATAGCTTATAACTCATAAACAATAGCCTCTTTTACTTCATAGTTTACGTCACTTATTCTTTGGTCTTTAATTTCATGTTTCATTTTGGTTAGATTAACTTGGTATTTTTTCCTAAGTTCATATTGTTGTAAACAAAAGACATGACTGGAGTAAACCTTGGTTCTTCTTCTGAGAGTCAATTTTCAGAGATGCTGCTCTCAAATGCTGTTGATTTGGCTGTCACAATTGTACACCAAAAAAGAATTGCTAAGATATGTGTTTGATCCGTTGTATTATTCTGCACAGTGATCAATTGCCTGTCCAACTTGCGCTTATTATTTTCATGGAAATTTCTTTCTTGGCTATTTTTAGGTATGCTCTACTTCCTTTTGCCTCTACCTATCCATACTTTGTATGCATTTTAAGAGTTTAATAAATTAAACTCCAACACACACATTAGCTACTGAAAATATTAATATACTAACAGTCACAATCAAAACCATTCCTGTAAACCCTATTAGGAAATGCTGATTGCAGGGAACTTAATGGAAGTGTCCTACTTTCTGGAGTCATTTGTTTTGATGAGAGCCTGAGTGTAAATCCTGTGCAAAACACAGACAGCTATTATGCAGTTAATTATGCACAAAGTAAACATGTACAACTGCAAACGGCAAAATGCCACCTAATAATGGATAACTCCAGATTTATGGTATGCATGCCCAATCTGTAAAGGCTTCTACTCATGAATCTAAAATGAATGGAACATTACGTAAATGATCCAGAATGAAGGATTTAATACATTGGTATACCCTTATTGCTACTTATTTCTTGTCAGCAGATTTTTCGTTTTGACTTAATTTATTGTACATAAACACTATGCAAATGTTTGGGTCATATTTAAAAACATATGGCTTGTTCTTATGATTACTAGTTAGGCATTTTATTACAGATTACTTGTTAGGCAAATCATTTTCTTAATTATACAGGTCAACATGTAATCACTGTTCCCACATGTACTTGTTATACAAAGCTCCACTAAGTAAACATACTGTGCATAATTTAGGGAATATGCTTATGTATTGTCCCTAACATGTGTGTCATTGCCTTCTGATTATTTTTATCAATGCAAATCCATTTCTTTTATATTGAACACTTTAAATTTTGTATTTCTGTTTGTAATGAGATTTTTTTCTGGAGTTTCATACTAAATAAAATGTACCACTTGATAGTTTTATCTGTTCCCCAAATGAAAATGATAATTGAAGAGCTACTAGGTAAATTCAAATATAATTAGATTTTTATCAGTTTATATAATTCATTTGTTTTTATACCCTTTGGTTCCAAAAAGTTAAAATGACTTAAAAAAATACCAAAAATGCAGCAGTTTAAGGATGAAGTAAAGGAATATCTCAGGGCAGAACAAAAAAAGGTGGGAGAAATAAGATGTAGCAGGAATGAAGTTAATTTACAAAATATATGATGAGAAACTTTTGAGATCTGGACAACTTAGCTTCAAATATTTTATTAGTCAAAACAGACACAGAAAAATAAATGGTTAATGATATGCTATGGCAATCCAATCCACTGCTTCAGAGAAGCACATTTATTCTTAGTTCTGAAATTACAGAAATCTATCCTGTACATCCTTTCAGATAGAATGCTCTTTTAAAAAAATTCCAGTGTATCAATATAGATTGACTTATTGTAACAAATGTATCTCTCTGGTACAGGATGCTCATTAATGGGGAGGTTATGGGTATGTGGAACAGGGTATACTTAGAAGTCTGTATTTTCCCTTCAATTTGGCTTCAAACCTAAAACTTCTCTAAAATACATTTGTTTATTAATTTTAAAAATCCCCAATAATCTCATAATTGGTTCTCATAACAGGTTGTGGGCTGTTCCACGTTCAATTCTTCTATGTAAAAGGATAGCATAATATCAGGCACAATTGAGTAAAAGCTGTCTCCTGATAGTGATAGGGAAGGTGATGGGTATATAGTGGTTCAAAACAATGCAGTTTTGTTATGAAGCATTAGAGAATGCCTCTTTTAAATGATTTCAGTAAATTGATATATATATTCCAGATTTGAGGTACCCTTGTGGAGTATTGACCTGTGTCTTCACTCAGGCCACCCATACATAAAGAATGATTTTACAATAGAAAAAATGGCTTGAGAACCTTTCTTTGAGAGTAACTTGTAGGTAAAGCATGCACAGATAGATGAGATAAAAAGAAATAACACAGTTAGCAATGATGGGGGAGGGGCCCGTTTGATGACAGAAAACAGACTGCTTTACTTGGCTAGCATACATTCTTGTGCACAGGGCATTTGTGGAACTGCAGTAAACCCAGGGCTAAGTGCTTCATTTACTTTTGAGAAAAATATTTAGGCACTTGGAAATTTCAGCTCACTATGTTTTAGAACAAATTATTTAAGCTGTAGCTGTATATCACCTTTATTTCTTTTTAAAAAGTTCACATGATCATTTTGCAAGGAGGAAAAAAATCTAAGCACATCTAAGTTCCTGTTTAAATTACTATTGTCATTTTTGTTTTGTTATTTTGTGTTATGAAACTGGAATAGATGGAATGCCAATGCATGGGAGGTCAAAATATGAAATCAATTCCCACATTTGTGTAGTTCCAATTTCAATGCAAAGCATGTGGCTTTCCCCTTTTTCTTGCTTAGATAATTACTCCCTTGCCATTTCCCTTTGCTATTACTATCAGCTTTCTCTTCATACCATTCTCTTTTGTGGGATGCAGAGGGATGTCATATTATCTACTATTAAAATATTCTTCTGGCTGGATTGCCCTGCATATCTGCTTATTTTAAAAATCAATAAGTGTTTTCCAAAAGGGAGTGTGATCACAGAGTGAAAAATATGAGAAATGTGTCAGAAACTTAACACAAAGATGACTACACGCTCTATTTACTGTATTCAATTAAACAAAAAAGAATCTCACTATTGGTTAAAATTGTAGGATTTTCAGTATAGAAAAAAGAAACAAAGAAAGTGATTAAAATTATAGAACTTTTAATAGCTGCAAAATTCAAAAGAATAAATCAAGATTATCTCTCTAGATTATTTACATTGTAGAAAAACATCAAATTTTCTGTGGTGATCATGTAAATACTTTCATAGTAGTTATCTAAGTCTTATAAAAATTTGCAATTCATAGTATGTTCTTTGAATATAAACCATGGCGTATGCCTTCATAGGGGTGATCTAAACTTGACAGTGCTCATTTATGAAAAAGTGATCCTGTATATCTTTGTGTAGAATATGCAGTTGCAATAAAAATTTTGTTATATTGTTCTAATAGGAAATTCCACTTTCCATTCAATATGATTATTTTCATATTCCTAAATGCATTTTAATTACATTTTATCTGATTTTAATTCACAGGAGACATGACTTTAGTGTCATAAAAATATGTAGGTAACTTTCTAAAATTACAGAGGTATGTGGGTATATTAATCATCATAGTTCTCCACCTGGTAAAGTAATTCTAATAACAGCTAGTAAAGCAGTTAAAGAAGTACATTTCAGGATCTTTCCACTCCTTAGTACAAATCAATAGAAAGCAACTTTCAGAAAAAAATTATTGAAATTAATAGGGACAGAAGAAAATAATGCAAATAATAAATCAGAATATTAATGACATAATGAACTTCTCAAGACCCTAAGAAACAGAAAAGCAAATGGATGATAAAGGAGGCAAGAAAAATTTGAAGGTTATTAGAAAGATTATTACTAGCCACTGAATGAAGAAATTCAAATAAAATGAAGAAGAATTTCAATAGTGTGAAAAACATCTGACTTATTTACCCACATATAAACCATTTTTTTGGTAACGTTATATGCATTCTATTGCTGGTGCTCTGCAGTTCTTTTTTTAGATACATATTTCCATCTGAGATTTTCTTCTGCCTGAAGGACTTCCTTAAGTATTTTTTGTAGTGTGCATCTACCGGTGACGAAAACTTTCAGCTCTTTTATGTCTGAAAAAGTTGTAATTTAGCTTTGGTTTTGCAAGATATTTTTATTAGAAATAGAATTCTAGGTTGACACTTTTCTTTTTCTTCCAGTACTTTAAGACATTGATTCCACTGTCTTCTAGTTTACGTTGCTGTTGCTGAAAGCCCCATTGTCATTCTTACTTTTGTCCTTCTGGATGTCACATGCTTTTCTATCTGTTTTTGATATTTTCTCTTTATTATTAATTTTGATGTGTGTAAGTGCCTTTTGTTTTCATGTTATTTATGGTTAGAGAACCTCAAATTTGAATTCAATTTCACTAATCTTTTCTTTTTCAATATTTAATTTGCCATTACCCTCACTAAATATATTTCCTTCTCAGAAATTATAATTTTCATCTCTAGCAGTTTCATTTGGTCTTTATGTAACTTCAATGTCTCAACTTTGGAACATATAGAGTACAGCTATAATAACTGTTTTAGGGTCCTTACCTGCTCATTTCAACATCTGTATCAGTTCATGGTTAGTTTTGATTGATTGATTTTTCTCCACATATGGGTTATTATTATCATGCCTCTTTCCGTATCTGGTAATTTTTTACTGATGCCAGACAACATGATTTTATCTTGTTCTGTGCTATCTCCATAAATATTCTTGACCTTTCTCATGGCATGCAGTATGCAACTGAAAAATAGTTTGATACTTTCATGTCTTGCTTTTTAAGATTTATTAGATGAGCAGGACCCTTCTAGGTACTGCACCCCTTGCTTTATGAATTTTGAATTTGTCCGGTTTTGCTGAATTGAACAGGTTCCATTCCACTACCATCCCTCTAATGCTTTCGGGTGATTCTTTCCTTAGGAAGTTTCCTTAATGTGTGTGCTCATCAGATTCTGCTAAAGTTCTGATTATTATTCTGAGTAGTAGAAAAAGATCGTCCACAGATACCTGGGCTTCTCTGTGCAGCTCTCTCCTCTCTAATATTCGGTCTGCAAATTCTAGCTGCCATGGCATCCATGGATACTCAGCTTTATCATCTTGATTTAAGGACTGTGTCTGGATTCTAGCTTCTTGCAATATGGCCTGGGCATTTTCTCAAGGCAGTAAGCTGCTGGGGCGGGGGGAGGATCATTGATTTAATCCTGTTTGGTTTTTCTATTCTCTCAGGAAACACTATATTTTGTTAGGTCCAATGCCTTGAAGATGATTGTTTCATGGTTTTTTTTCTGCCTTTTTCCTTTTTTGGATGTTTGTCTAGTGGTGAGAAAAAAAAAATGAAATCAAATCGGTCCCTGTTACTTCGAACATGTCAGAGAAGAAATAAATATATGCAGTTTTATTTTTATATGATAGGTACTCAAAATGGTTTGAAGGATAAGTGTATTTTTTGTTTTCATAAATATTGGCATATTTTGTCAAAAAATGTAGCAAATTACACTTTTATAAACATATATGACAGTACATTTTTCTGTATTACCTCAAAAAAATGTTATTTTTAAATGTTTCCAGTCTGGTGAAAAGTTATCAGTCATTTTCAATTTAAAAATTTGAATTTCCTATTACTGAATTTAAGCATAATTTTATATGCCTATTTGTCTTCTGAACTTGCTCTTCTGGGCATTGCTGAGTTGCATAATTTTATAACTTTTTTCTTTTGTGCTGCTGTACATTCACTTATCAATTTGTAAAAGCATACTGCGTCTTTGAAAAAACAAATCTTGTATGTCATCTATTGTTAATATTTTCCTCAAATATTATGTGTATTTTCTGATTAATATTTGCCTATTGGTTTCATCTTATATTTGATTTTTAATTTTTAACATTTTCATTTTAATTAATTGATTTAAAATAGCAGTGTTTATTTTAAAACATCAATGTTTTATAGTATCTTGGTTAAGGACATTCTTTTTCTTGGATTGCACAAGTAGTGTTCTGGTATTCCTCGAAAGGGCCCAGGGTCACCTAGGTAGTAGACAAAGGAACTGAAACCAGAATATCTATTCCCATACCTTTTCCATTTTATTATATTTCTATTACTTTAATAATTATAAGCTAATAATTAAAATAGACTTTCAGTTGTCAAGGAAGAAAGGAAGAGAGACACTGGAGAGATGGAAACAAAATAAAGAACTTTATTTTATTTTATTTTATTTTATTTTATTTTATTTTATTTTATTTTTGAGACAGAGTCTCACTCTGTTGCCCAGGCTGGAGTGCAGTGGCGTGATCTCGGCTCACTGCAACCTCCCCCTTCTGGGTTCAAGCTATTCTCCTCCCTCAGCCTCCTGAGTAGCTGGGATCATAGGTGCCCACTACCACACTCCACTAATTTTTGTATTTTTAGTAGAGACAGTTTCACCATGTTGGGCAGGCTGGTCTCAAACTCCTGAACTGAGGTGATCCACTTGTTTCAGCATCCCAAAGTACTGGGATTATAGGTGTGAGCCACTGCACCCAGCCTAGAAAATAGAGAACATTAAAACATGAACTTTTTAAAAAATTAAAAATATATGTATCTGCTACATCTAGATTATCTTGAGAAACAAGTCATGTTGTTATCCCTCATGAGCAGACCCATCAAATGAGATTCAACACATTTCAGACTTCTGCTGTATTAAGGAAATTTTCTAAACCAACTAGTACAGGTGGCAGTGATAAAAGAAAATGTAAGATTATATAGTACAAGATGTCATCATCTCTTTTAATAGCACCCTCTCATAAATTTCATGGATGATACAAGATTGTAGGGGATTTATGTGAAGCAAGTTCTGAGTCCATGATGTCTACCTATAAGTTTGTTCACTTTCAACTGAATGATAACTTGCGTTTCAGAGATGAATTTTGTAATAATAACTCTCTTGCAACTTTAATTGAACAATCATAGAGTTGTTCATGATAAGACCTTGTATTTTATTTTATTTTATCTCTAATACCTAAATAATTTGAAACCTTAAATGATTCATTTTATTTAATTGTACCTTTGGAGCTGTCCACATTTCACTCGGTGGTAGTCATTCCTTCCCATCATAAAGAATCCAAGGAGGGAAGTAGACATCCAATTAACCACTCACCTGACACCACAGCTTTCCCTTCAGAATGTTATTTTAGCTTTGAGATACACTGAAGCTTGACTCTCTCATGACATTTTGCTATCAAACATTCAGGTGAATTGCATTAAGGACATTAATTTTCCTGACAGTCTTTCAAAACAGTGCTTCAAAAATGTCCCATAATATGGCAAATACTGTAAGAAGACTTGAATCTATTGTTGTAACATATAAATGTTATTCAGTCTACCTCTACTGTCTTATCCTACAGCCGTATATAATTGTAATATTTTTATATTTATATGTGATATATTTTTTTGTAAAGATATATCATATTTTTAAAAGAAAAAATAAATATATAAGGGCAGTTAGACTCTATTAAAGCACATAGTGTTTTCAGATATCACCAAGTGAAATATTTTTATCCAGGATAAATGTTAAGAGTGTTTAGTAGTTTGTTTATGAAAAAAGCATAGAATTTTTCAAATTTGCTGATTATTCCATATAACTCATTCAAAGCCTCTCCTTTTTATTATAATTTCATTAATAGTCACAACAATTTTGTGAGTTTAATCTTATTTCTTCAAATATAGTATAAGTTCTTTAAGACTTACTTTGATATTTATATTTCTCTTGCATCCCCTGTAACTCGTATTCAGCTGTATATATAGCCATCACTCAAAAATATTTATTAGTTTGTATTCAACAATTTAGAAATATATATATGTTAAATATCCTCCAGGTGACACAAATATTAGTAAAATAAATGAATACATACCCTAAAAGAACATATATTCAGCAAGGAGGATAAGACGAAGGCATACAATCTACCCCCACACATATATTCACACAAAAACAATAGAAATTAGTAGGAACAAGCCATTAAATGGTAAAAACAAAAAACAAAGGCAAAAACACCCAAATTGTTAGGAGAGTTTAGAAAACAGCTTACAACTGATGGAGTAAAATTTTAAAAAGCTCCATGAGGAAGTGTAACTTACTATGGTTGATGAACAAGTTTTACAAATGGACAGAGGAGAAGGCCATTTCATATACAGAAAAAAAACACATTCAAATGTTTGAAGGTGCCAGTTATTTTCTTGTCACAATTTTCATCAAAACATAAAGACCATTCACAGGAATAGACTAGTATCTGAAGGGTATAGTATCTGAGGAACAATTATAAAGGTACGATTAATAGTAAGCTGAGGAATTTATGCTTAAAAGTTGTTTTTAAGTAGGTAGAGTGACAAGAGCAACAACTATAAAAGCACCAACAGGCATATTTTCAGCAAAATTAGAAGACCAAGAAAACCCCCAAATCAAATCATGTGATTACTTCAAGATGCAATAAATCTGGAGAGAGAGGCATAATTTTAGAAGATCTCAGAAATCCCTAGGAATAGTTCATTACCTTAAGGAATGGAACTCTCACACCTAGTACAGACAGTAGTGATAAAAGCAATTATGATTATATAGTATAAAATGCTGTACTCTTTTAATACAGCCTCAAGGCTGTTGATGAAGGCTAAGAATAGGCAAGTCTTGAATGTCAGGTAAGCAAACCGAGAGGCAATATGGAAAGATCAGTGTGATCCAGAAATGGAAACTCAGAAGGTAAAAGCAAAATGTCTCGTGTAAATATTAAGTGAATTGCCATAAAGTCCAGACTGTGTCTCATTCCAGCCAACAGCTTGTGAAGAAACTTGAAACTCAGATCTGTTATTAAAAACCTTTGAACCAAGTTTGGGTAGGAAAAGTACAGAAGACATGGCAACAATCATTAGCAACAGCAGCAACACAAGAGGGAGTTCATGAGCAGAAAAGTCTGGGAAGAACCCTGGCCCACTCATCCCTTCCAGAGCAAATGCTTACAAAGAGTTGATTAGCAAAATGCAGCCATTCAGATAACCACAAAATAAAAATATACCACATTCATACAAAAATATTACAGATAACAAGATAAAAATAGTACAATTTTGTTACAGGTTATTAAACTTACCAGAAAGATATTGCCACAAAGTAAACATTCCAACATGAATTAAAAATAAAATGAAAGAACCAATCACTTTTATGAAAGATGACCAGAAAGAACATATGCACAATTTCTGAGACAATATGGCCAAACCATAGGATGTAACAAAAACATGCAGAATTCAGGAAATAAACAGAAGAAAAAGACAAAATCATTTGAAAACTGAAGATTAAGGTACATGGAGCACAAAAGAGAACAGACCTTACATAAAGCCAGTAACAGACACAGATGATAGAATTAAGAAAACTTAATAAAGATATTATTTAAAAGAGTAGAGAAAAAATGATAGATATAGAAGACAGTCAATGGGTATTCATTGAATTTCCAAGTTAAGAAAGGCCAAAGAAATAGAATAATAAAATACAACAATAAAATGTTACATTGAAATGAATATATAATAATGTATTACCTTAAATGGTATTACATTCAGATTCTTAATTTCAATTTAACTTTTAATCATTAACATCAATTCACTTGATCAATCTCCAACCCGATTTTACATATGTCTATATTGATCGTATCACTTTGTCAAAATTGTGCCCATCTTGAATGTTTGAATATGTAGTGAAATATTATATTTCTCAGTAATTTCCAGCATTTTTAATAATCATCTGCCAAATAAAATGGTCACTTGCTGGCTTAAATTTCAAACAACTTTGAGTCTTATGACAGTTTTTCTAGTTTGAGTTTGCCTTTAATTTATTTAATATTTGTTATTCATATGTTTTATTATAATAACAGACAGACTTTATATGCTTTTCTGATGTAGCAGAGCAATGTGGCATACACTGTTTAATATTCAGTACTTTGAATATGCTGTTGAATATGGTACATGGTAAATATTTGCTGATATACTGAATAATGTATAAATATTGATGAATTAGTTAAATAGTTTTTTATAGATTGAATCCAGCTTATTACTTTTATCACTTATCTATGCACTGCATACACTATGCTACTCTCTTGCAAATTTTTGTAATTTGAGCCACAGTAAACTATATTTACAAATATATTTCTGATAAATTAAATATATGACTTTTAAATGTCCACTCTAACTTGGGATATATCTTTTTTAGCATCTCCAGATTAAATTTCTGCCAGAATTCCAGCTATACACGTTTACTTATTTCAGAGACTTCTCTACACACTAAACCTATGTCATCAATTTTTACCCACTCCGTTGTTTATTTGCTAACAGATTCCAGTTAGAATCTTTCACTTTTTGGTTTTATCTGCCATTTGATAAAGCCAGGTTGAATAAAAGAAGACAGTGATTATAGTTTTTATATTAAATAATATGGGCTCATTATTTTCTGCCTCCGGACTGTCAGGTACAAAATTTGTTCATGTGCCTCTGTAACTTTTCAACTGCTTTGCATTTTGCTTCCTGTCCAGCAGCATCGTCTACAACTTCTCTATTGTAGGGTAAAACTTGAGTGATACTGAAATATTTCTAATTCTTTCAATATGCTTTCTCACTCTCCATTGCCCTTTCCCATAATGTTCTTTCTGCTTGGAATGCCTTCCACCATTACTCACTTGCAGTCTTCATTCTTCAGCTGCTGGTTCTGAATGTCTTTCCTTTGTGGGAAAAACATATTGGTTCATTTTTTTCTCTGCTCTCTTCATGCTTCTTTTAGCCGTCCATCACAGGCTTATCAGGTCGAGTTACAACTGCTTTTTAATATACCTCTTTCCCACTGGATTTTACACTCTTCAATGATGTGAATTTTTAAAAATCTTTATAAGCCCATTATTTTAGACAGTGCTTAGGAAATAGTTGGTGCTTAGTAATGGGAGTTAATTTTTTTAATTTATGTTTTACTCATTTGAAGTTAGCTTTATATTTGCTCACCAATGAAGCTCCAGTAAAGTTGTTTTTAAAATTGCTGAAGTCTGTATTAGGGTTCTCCAGAGAGATAGAATCAATAGGAGATAGCTGGAGAGATAGAGAGATAGACAGATAGAGAGAGAGAGATGATAGATAGATAGATGATAGATAGATAGATAGATAGATAGATAGATAGATAGATAGATAGATAGATAGATAGATAGATGGTAA
>NW_026652277.1:121548341-121581554 GCF_009828535.3 Hylobates moloch | reverse complement strand
GGGGAATTTATTAGGGAACTAGATTATGGAACAGAAGTTTCATGAAAGGCCATCTTGCAAGCTGAAGACCCTGCAATGCTGGTTGCATAGCTCAATCCCAGTCTGGAGGCCTCAAAACTAGAGAAGCCAATAATGTAATTTTCAGTCCAAGGTTGAAGGCCTGAGAACCAGAGGTCTGCTGGTGTAAGATCTAAAGTCACAAGGCAGAAGAGCCTGGAGTACTAATGTCCCAGGGCAGAAGAGTTTTTCAGCTCTAGGAGAGAAAGAGAAAAAAAAAATCAACTCTTTTCTCCTCTTTTGTTCTACTGGGCCTCCAGCCAATTGAATGGTGCCTGCTCACATTGAAGGTGGATCTTCCCTATTCAGTGCAACTCCCTCACCAATCTCCTCTGGAAACACCCCTAGCAGACACGCCCAGAAGTAATGCTTTACCATATCTCTAGGTATGTCTTCATCCACTCAAGTTGACATCTAAAATTAACCATCACAGTCTTTCAAGCATGTAGCATTATAATCTATATCCCTCTGTGAACCCTTGGTTTAATTACCTTTCCATTATGATAGATCTCCAGGTAATGTGCTTTGTTTTACTTTTTAAAAATTTATTTCCTAGCCCTGTTTCTGGACAGTCTGGAAGAAGCTACTTCATCTCACTGTATTTCAGTTTTGGCCCCTATAAAATAGGGATAGTAACAGCATCTACATTGTAGGATTGTTGTGAGGATTAAGTAAATTTATACACATGCAGTACTTAAAACAGGACCTGGCATGTGTATAAATGCCCCTAAAATGCTTTCTAGAATTATTATTATTCTTTCTAGCTGCTTTGTAATCTATTCTCTTTATTCACCCTTGGTGTTGTTTCTATAGTACCCAAATAGGAAAAAGACCTTGCCATAGCTCTCCAGAAGGCCAGCCTATCATGTCTGTGGCAGTTCCTAGAAGTGACCACCTCCCAGATACTGACAGTTTTTCAGTCTGACTACAACAGTCATGGTTTTCTTAAAAATTATGTGCTGCCAATGATCAGGGACATTTCTCTGAAGCAAAATGGATCCTGAATGTTCTAGAAAAATTTATAGGTAATGACAGTTTGCATCTACTTGTAAGTAACAAGAATATCTAAATTACAAGGGAAAATAAGCCAGGAATTATGAAATTATTATTAATAGGTAATCCACATCTGTATTATGGACACACCTGTGTTCCAGGAACAAAACTTCATGTGGATTTGACTAATATTATTATTTGACAAAGTAAACACCTCTGTTTCTGCTGGGAAATAGGTATTTATAGTCAAGAGGGTAAAGTTGAGATGAAGAAGGGGTGATCTGGCTTGTCTATAAAATATTCCTGCTTGTATGAGGTATGATAATGCCTGCCTGTTGAGATTAAATAGGATTAACAAGTACCTACTGCAGTGTTTGACAGTTATTATTAAAACACATAGATCTTTGAAAAACTGTTGTAAATGCATATATACAATATTTATAAATCACATTCTGAAATATGTATATGAAATCTGAAAATTTATTTTTACCCAGTGTTTTGGTGACTGATTCTTATGTGTTAGGCCTATATATAAATTGAATTTATTGTCTAGTATGCTTAGATGCATTTTCCCCTTTGATTCATTACAATCCTTGATAATTATATTCTATCATTTACTCATACTCTTTTGACTTTTAGTCTTCAATTACAAATGGATCTTAATGACCTCCTTCACTTGCATCTGCTTCTTTGCCTTTTCATAACAGGTCTTTTCCTCAAAATACTGTACTCTCAAATTGCATGTCAGGCTGCACCCCCAGGCTTTTCTAATGAGTATACTTGTCACTTGGACAGTGAAAAACATAGGACACTTTAAAAAATGAGTTTATTTGAAATTCCCAAAACATCAGATTTTACCAGTGATTATTGAAATTTTTGACCCCAACTTTTTGCCTACTCTCTTTTTTACAGTGTAGAATGAATGCTTCATGATAATAGTGAATTTATTTCCTCACTGCCACATCTGGTTTCTATAACAGTGTCGGTAACATAGTAGGTACTCAATGGATATTTGTGACAATGTGTCGAGTAAGAATGTATATAAATGAAATGTCCAACTAGTAAATGTATATAGAAAATTTGTATAAAACAATTATCTGAAATTGGGAAAACTCTATTCTGTTCTTCCAGGCACAACAATGGTCTACTTGTTATAAAAGATTGTTGGGTAGTTTTTCAGTTATATATTTTGGTATGAATTCTAAGCTTAGTTGCTCCTAATCATTTTATAGTCTGGCTTCTTTAAAAAAAAAAAACTTTTAAACATTATACACAAACAACCTCATCAGAACAATCAATCTACTTTTAAGACAATTTTATAAAAACTTGGAGTTTTCTTTCACTTTGTGGTATTACCCAGAATTAAATCAATTTGAGGATATGATAGTATATTTTACAAGAAGTTGTTTTACTGTATTACAAAAGTAATTACTGGTACAATTTTTAAAATGCATTTTTTCTAAGTAGGCTGAATAATCTTATTTCTTTAAATCAGGCTTTCTCAATATTTCATGAACTTCATTTTAACAGAGAAATTATATAATGAATATAGTTTGATCGAAATGCTGCTTCATCAATTAATTGTTTTTCATAATAGGCATTGACTTGATTATGGCCAAACAAGTGGAAGCCACAGCAAATACTCAATAAAAACTGAAAGCAAAAACTATGGAAAATTCCATGTGGAGCTTGAGTTCTATATAGTCTTCGATAGTATGTCATTAATTGTTTTGAGTCCAGTGTACTG
This sequence comes from Hylobates moloch, assembly GCF_009828535.3. Classification (NCBI taxonomy): domain Eukaryota; kingdom Metazoa; phylum Chordata; class Mammalia; order Primates; family Hylobatidae; genus Hylobates; species Hylobates moloch. The sequence continues at coordinate 121,578,757 of NW_026652277.1, read as the reverse complement.
CACATGGCGGTTACTCAGTGAATCTTTTTTTAACAAATAAAAAATAGTTCTTTGTTGGTAGTTCCAATGTTTTTTAATTGGCATCTTTTATAATAGCATCCTATTAGACAATCAAATCTTACAATATAAATTTCTAGGGAAAGATTCTTGCTTTAATTTCTGGTGTTAGAAGCAGATCGTTGAATCTGTATGAAAGATATTATGTCACAGTCTAAGACCAAATAGCCAAGCCCTATTATTTTATAGCTAAGAAACAACACGTAGAGTGAGACTATGTGTTTTCAGTAGAAAAGAAAACAAAAACAAACATATATGTTCCTGAGCATTGTTAGACATTTTTCAATCCTCTTAATTAATTAATGTTCTTAACTAAGTTAATATTTCAGGAGAAAGTAGAGATATCTGTATTCTCAAAAAACTTAAGCCAAATATCATTAGACATTAATTTATGTTTTAAAACACTTTGAGGAGGCATCAATATTGAAGAACAAAAATTAATTATTATAAAGAGTGATTTGAATGACATTGATTCTACTGATATCTAAACTTAATAGCCCTCTTTTAAATTATAATTTGCCAAGATAACTGGTGGTTGCTTCTTTGCCATTCTTTCCCAAACATCTCTTTCTGTTTTGATTTTAACTTTAGTTTTGGAATTTCTAAACATAAGCTTATTGACAATACCAGTTTTTAAAAATAGTTATTGTCAAGCATTATGACACTTGTCTGTATGCCATTTCCAATAGTCCAGCATTTTTTCCTCATATTGAATCTTTGTAAGAAGTGATCCCACAACTAAGTGAAATGCTGATTCAGTGGACTTAAAATGCCTGTCCCAAAGTGACAGGTCTGTCACATTAGCACAAGCATTGGCTAATAGGAGATAGGGAGTGGTTTTTTGAAAGAATTGTTTCTAGGTTATTTAATTACATTGTGCTGTCAATTTACTATTGCTAGAAAGAAATTACCAGGGAGTTCCCCATTAACCAAAATTCTATAAAGAGATACAATAGAGTCGAAAATATCAAGTTTTAACTGGTTTCCAGAGCAAGATTTTTTAGAAAACTGTCAAAAAAAATGCTACACTGACAGATTTTATTATAGTACATGACTGTGCCAATCACATGTGATGGAGACTAACATTATGTATCTGGTAAAATATAATGGTTAGCAGTTTATACTCTTGAAAATTTTAGTGTAATAAAAATATATTTTTCTTAAAACTGTGTTGAAAATTAGTGTTTCATTTGAAATTTTATGTTTGTAAACAAAACCTGAGCTTTCATTACAAGAATTGGTTTGGAATGTTCCAAATGAGTTTTAAAATATACCATTTTTATTTGTAGTTTGTAATTACCAAAGGAAGAAAGACACTCCTTTTGATCTTGGATAAATGGTAAACAGGAATTATCTGTAAAAGTTACCCAAAGATTTCAAGATCTTCATTAATACATTTAACTTAAAGAAAAATCATTGAGGTGGAAGAATGTGTTAAACATCAGTAGATTGGAATCAGAGTACTTTTCAATTCATCATCTGTGTGGCTAAGAGTGAATAAATTATATGAACATTAAACAGGGAGTTGAACTAGATAAATTGCTAAAATCCTCTATCTTTAACCTTCTATGATTATCAAAAGATCAAACCATAAATAGAAGTACCAGTAAGACCATTTGTTTCCTCAAGTTAATCCATTCTTGCCATATTAAATTATTCTTTGAGAATATCAGTTTACACAAATGGTATCATAAAGTTAGTCTTGAGCTGCCAAAAAATATTATCTTCCATTTACTGGTAGATTAAATGTTATATGTCCATTTCTAACCAGAATGGTAAAAATAAAAACCTAGTTTCTTCTCTGTAATAATTAAAACTTAAATTTTATAATGTGTGGTATTTTGTTTTAATCGCCCTCCATTTTTAGCTCCTTCACTTCTACTCTTACTGATGCTAACATTTCCCTCCCTCCCTCCCTCCTTCCTCTGTCTCTCCCTAGCTCCCTCCTGCCTTTATTCCTTCTTCTTTTCTTTCTAGGAACTGGGGCCAGGCACTCACCATTTGCCAACTATTTGTTTAGTGTCTTTTCTACTTTTATTAATTCAAGTTCAAGCTAGTCTTCATGTTCGCGTGCTCCCTTTTCTTTCTTTCACAGTCTCACTCATTTGGGAAGGCTGAGCAGCTGGCTAATGTTGGATTGGATTTGGCCTCATCAAGCTCAGTGTTCATACCAAGTTTTTTTGTTTTGTTTTGTTTTTCTTTTCGTTTTTTTAGACAAAGTCTCACTCTGTGGCCAGGCTAGAGTGCAGTGGCGGGATCTCGGCTCACTTCAACCTCTGCCTCCAGGGTTCAAGCGATTCTCCTGCCCTGAGTAGCTGGGACTACAGGCGTGCGCCACCACGCCCAGCTAATGTTTGTATTTTTAGTAGAGACGGGGTTTCACCATGTTGGCCAGGATGGCGTCGATTTCTTGACCTCATGATCCACCCACTTCAGCCTCCCGAAGTGCTGGGATTACAGGCGTGAGCCACTGCACCTCGCCCACACTAAGTTTTTTAGAACACTGTGAACTGGGTTCTAACCCAGTCAAAGATAAAATGATCAATGCCTTTTTGGGGTATCTCACAGGTAATTCCTTGTCTTTGTTAAGGCAAAATCTCACCATTCCAGTGTATTCACCCCCAAATTCTAACATACTGCCAGAGTGGACGATCACTGTAATAATAGCATCAAAAACCCACCATTACATATAAAACTCTATTGTGTGATTAATGTATTCCCAAGTACGGAGTAATAGTTTAATAAACTTATATTTAAATCACTTTGTACAATATTGTGATCTGTTTTACTTTACTCTGGATTTTGGCTTCTCCACAGATTTATCATCACTATTATTCTAGTTCATCAAGTTGTATTTGACATTTTGATGTATTCATAATAAAATATTAATAATAATGTTTTTCAGATGTTGTGAATCCTGAAGTATTTTATAAATTTTCCTAAGAAGTTTAAGTGGCATTTAGCATAATTTTAGTGGTACTGAAGGCATATTATATATCTAATAACATTTATTTTAAAAAGAAATAGTATTCTTCATACTTGTTATTTTATTAACTATGCTTACTTCCCTGATGTTCCAATAAAGAAAATTAACTTTATTGCAAATTAAAGGGAGAAAATTCTGAATATGAGGATAAAATGAATACTATCTAAAATTTGTAACTAAAAATATGAAAATTTTGTTCCAATACAGCATCTTTAATGTAAAAATGAGATAATTAGGGGATAAAAGAATAACCAAAAGCAAATTTTAATAAGTTTTCTTATTGATAAACCTAGTAGCATTACATACTATCCATTTTCAAGTCAAGTGGCTCAGATTAGTTTCCAAACCTAATTCCCATAAAAAGGCTCAATGAAATTAATTAACCTATTCATTTTAATGGGAATACATTACACTCATAATGACTCCATGAAGTCATTATGGATGAATGACTGACATCTCATTCTGTTCACTTCTTTCACTTCTACTAATACAATAAATATCTTGTACTCACGGAGTAGATTATAAGACAAAATAATATAAAATATATCTTTTTCTCATATAAGTGGATTGAACTTTCAACAGCTTTGATTTCTATGAGCATGTTATAGATGCAATAAAACATATTCTTTTGAGTACTTCTAGAATATTTCACTTATAGTAATGCCATCTTAGAGTTATATGGAATCCATATACATACTACTATTTTTAGTAAATCTTGGAATATAATATAGCACCATGATATTATATTATGACCACTATATCATTGCACATGTATACTATATCACTGTACCATGACCACTATAGAAAGCTTTCTCCAAGGAAAGAGCACATACCGTGTATAGGATATAATAGGATATAGGAATAATATAGATAATATTGAGTAAAAGAGTAGTATGGCTGAATCAAATCTACTGTTTCTTGTCTACCATGTTAGCATCCTGGATATGGCTCTGGTCAATAAATGTGTATAAAAGCAATCCATGCTAATAAAGGATTTCAGTTTGGGGAGGAGAAGAAGGTTTTAAAATTTCTCAAAGTTTCAGAATATGGTGAGAATTATTTTGCTTGTGCCTCCAAGTTCCCTTAGGATTTACACAATTTTTCTACAGAACTTTTTAGAAAAGAAGAAAAATGTACCAGCTCAAAATCCACATGAGAGTAAACAAACTAGATACTTTAGGACATAGTGTGGATAAAGGAATTTGATACTAAACTTCCTGAGAAATAGACTGGTAATAGCAATGAAACATTTTGTTGTCTTAAATATTGGGAATTCAGATTTATAGCTGCCCTTTCGAGACATTTGTTCTTTTATGTAAATTTGCAAGCTTGAGTAACGCAATGAGCATATAAATAATTGGCATCATTATTAAAATGCAATAGAGTAGTATTATATTTAGATATAATGGTATTATATGTAGTATATCTATAAATATATATATAATACCACACAATAGTATTATAATTAAGTATTTTTCTATAGAATTTCTAATACTAAATGGGATGTGTTAACATTCTTCACATGATTTACCTTCAAAACAAGATAGTTTCAGAGCAGTCCCTCTGGTAATGAGTATTTGTAGTTTAGGTATGTTCTCCTGTGAATATAATTAGAAGAGATAGAAAATAAGAGACACATGCACAGTGGCCATGCTCAGTGATAGCTCAAATGTGTAAAACTACCCTTTTTGCATCTTAATAACAGATGTAAAACAATACCAATTATAGACAACAGAAGAACTTTCTTCCTAAGCCTTTGAAGGACATGGCCCTAGGGAGTTGTTATGTTTGTAAAGAAAGAATAAATATAAATCAATAAGTGTACTTGGGAAGGCATGGTTTCATGTGTGTGCATGTGTGTATGTGTGTGCATGCATTAGTCTTCATAAAATATTGCATTATATAATAAAGGGATAACTTCATTGCAAGCCTATGCACTTGGATTTTCACAAATTTGATCAGAGTATAATGTAAAAAGTCTTTTGAGATGGAATTATTAAAACTCGGTGAGAAAAATACTTCAAAAATTTTGCAATATTAGAGGAGCCATGAGTGAATGGGCATACATTTAAAGGTTTATTTAGGTGCGTCATCATGTCTTCAGCTTTTGCTTTAGATAATGTCCTTTGCTGTGAGGTTCCAGGTAAAATAGCATGTATTCTGTGCTGTCTCCTCTGAGAAGGTCACAGATGGGTTAAATAGAGAATTTTCAAAGAATGTAAGAAAGTTTTATGATTCATTTAAAGGAGAAGGTACTTAGCCCTTTGAAAGGTAATTTTTACCCTTTTGAGAATAGAATGGAGGTTAGAGATTGTTTCATATTTTAATTTCTGCTATGTAAACTTCTTCAACAAATTGTGAGTGTGATTTTGTTGTTGTTGCTATTGTGGTTTGTCTGTTTGGGAATAGTGATAACTCTCACCTGACCCCCCTACCTTGCTGTCCACAGTGCAGATATAATTGGAGTATATCACTTACAGTGCAGAGGCACCTGGAAGCCATCATTCTGTGATGGACCCCGAACTGGACAGGAAACTTCCTCTCACCCTCCCTATACTTACACAACTACAGTGCAGGTACTGCAGCCCATCAGCAGCACTCAGGGGTTCTGAGGCTTTGCTAACATGGGACAAAGACAACCAGCACTCTTGTCTTTGTAAGACCTACCTCACTTCTCCTTCCTAGAAATTCCTTCCTCAGGGCTTACTTAACACATTGCCAGTAGGGTTCTCCACAAAGCACTCCATCTTTTAGTGTCTAAGGAGAGAGAAAGAGAAACAGCTGTAAAAACTTCTAACGGAAAAATGAACTCACATGGAGATAGGACTCCTTAGCTGAAGTGACCAGGAAAACAGTCTCCTGGGAATTCGCAGATGCCTGTGGCTCTCGTGGGGTTTTCTCATGGCTATACGGTTGAATATGGAGCTCATCTTTTCGACTCCTGAGATGCAGTGCTACTCTGGCAGACAGCTACAATTACAATGAACAATTACTTCCAATAATATGAAAATTTGCCTTTTTTAATCTTTGGAGTTTATCTTTCTGAAATTTAAATTTCATATCGTTTGAAAATGAAACTGATAGAGGAGAGAAAGACAAGCTTCTGCAGGAAAGGAATGCCTGACTTCCAAGTATGTGAAGTATCTTATGAAGACAGGAGCGCCTTCTGGCACTTTTCCCTTCCATTTTATTTAAGGATTTATGGAAAAATTGGGTGAGATTATTTACCATATAGTAGGTAACTAGAAGAATGTGAGAAAATAGGACACTTCATAGAACGGTCCAGGCTTTTAAAGTTTAACTTTAGTGATGTCACTAACACGATTACCATTACGTTCCTTTTATCTGGGAGACCTGCAACTCATGAGGTGTTTGTGACGTGCTATTCTTTTCAACAATGTGTGGCCATTAGGATCCTGTCGGGGCGATGTAGGAAAAATCTTTCCAGAGCTGCTCTGCCTTATACACCAGTGGTCTTCTTCTCTATACTCTGTCAGTGAGAAGCAGCAAGATAAGAATCAACTACAAAGGGAATCTGATCATAAATTTTGAATTGATTGAGTGATAATATCTGATCAACACAGATACTCTTTATAAAGGATCTGGGCACAATGTGTAGCTGATAGTCTCCCTCTGGGTTAAAGCCAGAGGCAAGAAATCCAATATCTTTGCATTTTATAGATTTCTCCTGAAGAACTTCTATATAAATGATGCCCTGAATGTACTACGTTTGCTTACATGAGACTCATTTAAGCTTTAGATTTCAATAGTGATGATCTTTTATTACTGATCAAGGATAAAAACAGGAGCAGGAAGTGTTCTAGCAGGAGGCGTTCTGTATTTCTGGTCAGCTGGCATGCCAAATAGAATGAAACCACTTTCTCTCTCAAATGCTGATTTAGGAGAACTGAAGGTGGTTTCCTAGGGCGTATTTTTTTTTTAGGAACTCTCAGGGATATATCTATGCCTGAAACACAAACCTATAGCCAAAATTTCTCCTAAAATTTATATAGGATTTTACAGCCTGGGCAACATGGCAAAATGCTGTCTCTGCACAAAATAAAACATTAGCTGGGTGTGGTGGCTCATATCTGTGGTTTCAGCTACTTGGAAGCTGAGATGGGAGGATCGCCTGAGCCCAGAGAGGTCGGGGCTGCAGTGATCTGTGATTCTCCCATCTCAGCCTTCCAAGTAGCTCCAATCACAGGCGTGAGCACTATAAGACAGTGTACACTCCATCTCTCTCTCTCTCTAAATATATATGCATATATACACATCTATCTATGTGTATATATATATATATATACGTGTATATATATATACACACGTATATATATATACACGTATGTGTGTGTATATATATATACACATATTTCTCTATATATAGAGAGAGACAGAGAGAAATCAGTGGTAAATTTGGGTAAAATTCGTCTCTGTAGCTTCTAGAAAAACAGAATATTTTTAGAAGAGTTCTTCATGTCACTTTTAGGGAAACTGAAAAGGCAACTGGATATGTGTAAAGTTTGTCTTCTGCGAAAAAAATTAGTACTGATAGGTTTTCATTAATGTAAATGTGAAGTATACTTCTTCACGGGAAGGACTTAGTCCTGGAAAAGGTAAATAGAAAGCAGGAATTGAATCTAATTGGAACTATTTGCAAGTGAGAACTATCTTAAAAGTTGGGTAAATCTGGTAAATCACCTGTTGCTGGAACTCTGGAATCTCCTTGAAGAGTTTAGATGTTGGCCAGAACAGGAGGGAAACTCAGCCTTACCTGTGGGTATCGAGAAAGTCCAGAGAAAAGTACCAGATGTGGCTGAGCAAAGAGCAGGATTAGTGCTCTGATTCTTAGTCTTTTAAAATGTGAAGGACACTTGTTAATAGGAAAAAAACAAAACAAAACAAAACAAAACAAAACATGAGAATCCTTATAGGCTGTTGTGCTTAGTATCTGCAAATAGAAAAAAAAATACTATGAATTCAATGATGCATTTAAATGAATTTTTATTCGTCATAATATTATTTGTACATATTCACGAAATAGGAGTGTAACCTTATAATCTAATCCCTCCAAGTCTGAAAACTCTATAGTTACAAATGAGATTACATAAAAAGTATGAAGTTGTGCTTCTTTGACTTACTCTGATTTATTCTTCATATCCCACAATCTCATTTCATCCTTTCACTCAACCTTTTTCTAATTCAGGTGTTTCAGAGAATTTTGGTGATTTTCTTACATTCAGGCATAAGCAGCCCTCCCATGTTCTTCCACTCTAGCGCCCTCATTAATGTCTGCTACTGCTAAAGAAGCCATTTGGCAGTGACTGCCTGGTGCAATCCCTGCAATAACTTCTAGACTCAGAGGGATCAGTAACTTATTGATTAGGGATCACCAAAGAAGATGATGAATGTGCTCACCACTGTGTAGCTGAGTAGATCAATGGCCAGCAGATAGATGCCTAGTTCTAAATGAAACCTGGTCTTTATTGGAAGCATTTGGCTCAGGAAGCCTTTTCAGGGGTGCAAATGTTATTCTCTCATGCCACAGGAATGGCATCCCCCTCAATTCCTAGTAGCACTTTCTAGAAGGCTAACCAAATTGTTGGCCTTCTTCCCAGAAGCTGTGTGTGTGTGTGCATGTGGGTGTGTGTGTGTGTGTTTGTACGATTATATGGTTTAAACAAATATTACCATTGCTGTGTAAGTACAATGCATTTTTGTTTGTTTGATGATTTTTGTTTTTGTCGTGAGTAGGTTTGACTATCCAACTATATAACTTAGCCTAGTTTCAGTTTCAGTATGTGGCATCCATTGATTTTCTATATTGTCTAATTTTATACACTATACATTATATAGTACCTGGGGAAAATGTGATGAGGACTATTTGCAAGATAGGATGGACAAGAAGCCAAAAGGTAGAAACAACCAAAATGTCCACCAATGTATGAATAAACACAATGTTGTATGTCTAGAAGATGAAATATTATTCAGGCATGAAAGAGTAGAAGTACTGATACATGCTAAAGGTGAATGAATCTCAAAAGCATAATGCTAAATGCAGGTAACATATTACATGATTTTATGTATATAAAAATATCCAGAATAGGTAAATCCACAGAAACAGAAAGCAGATTGCTATTTTTGGGGGACCAGGGAAAGAGAGGTTGGAGCATGAATGACTACTTAATGGGTACAGAGTTTTCTATTGGGGTGATTTGAAACATGATAGAGGAGGTGGTGGCAAAATATTGTGAATTTATAAGTGCCACTGAATGGTATACGGTAAAATGATTAGTTTTATGTTACATAAATTTTAACTTAATAAAGAATTAAATCAGAAAAAGATTGATAGAATATTTCATTTTTTAAAAAAGTAATAGGTTAGTTGTTCTAAAGTTATTCCTGTAGTAAATTTTATACTACAATAATTGTGGTGTAAGAATCCCAGTTAAATTTGCATTTTTTAGTTTATCTATAAAGATAATAAGTAAGATATTCTTATAGAAGCCTGTGTTTTCAGCATCCAAAATCTGAAAATTCAAAATCCCGAATGCTGTAATGAGCATTTTTTGACTTTGTGAGTCACGTTAGCCCTCAGTTTCAGATTTTGGCACATTTTGAATTTCAGATTTTTGGAAGAGGGATATTCAACTTGTAACACCAAATAGCACTAACAACTACTATAGTGAATAAGCATAATATTCTGGGTTTTCAATTAGATCAACCTTTCTTTAAACATACTTTAAAACCATTTGTTGCTTACGTTTGTTGTTAAAAGCCCTGCATTATTGAGATTCCTGCTTGTACTGTCAACTGCTTTGCTTCTCAAACTTTATTCAAATCATATCTTTGGCTGCACATGTGAAAGGATATGTTAACAATAGTTAAATGGAGAGATTGAAATTTGGAACATGGAACAATTACAAAAAACAAAATTCTCCCGTTGTCTGAGAATTAGATTCAGTTGGCCACTCTATTAAGCATGGTAGTCCTTTGCAACAGGATTGTCTACCACCCTGACCTCACTGTCATATCTTGCAGAAATAAATAATTCCTACTTGGTACTTGATTAATGATAATTTATACCAGTTATGGCATCTTATACTTCAACCTCAGCTGAATACTTAAAAAAAAATCACTGTAAAAGTATGTGTCCTCAGTTGAATCAGATGTAAAATTTATACCTTAATCAATATTTGATAGCACTCGAAGACAGTGTACACTCCATCTCTATTATTCTCTTGTGTTCTCAAGCAGGGCAGTCCCTTCTGTTAATTGAAGGCTTTGGGATTTGACATATAATTTTGGCCCACATCAGAGTTACTATAATGCTCATGTTAAAGACCCATAATGCTACTTAGTTTGACTTTGCATTCCTTTTTAAATTAATTTTACTTCACCTCCACTTCCTCTCAGCAACTACTCCCAAACCAGACATAGCATCCATCACTTCCCATTTCCTTGATACATCAATCCTTCTTTCATGTTTGCATAGTTTTTTGTGCTTATCATAATCTTGAGAGATTCTCTGTTTTATTTCTAAACTTAACCAAAAATAAACATTCAATTATAATGGTGAAATAAAATTTGGAGATTCCAGAAGAGTTACGTCAGCACAGCACAGTGCAGCGGACTGGAGGGGCAGGCTATGGAGACTTCTCAAGTCAAAAGAGTCTGAAATGGGTTCAAAGGATGACTCACCATGAGATATTCAGAGGTAGGATGTTTTATAAAACATATTATGGGCAATTTAACATTTATCTCTCTATAAAAATATTATTTATAATAACCTCATGCTTGAACATAAAGTGTTGGCACTAGATATGGTTGTGATTCTAGCTGAGTCCAGAAGATGAATTTTCTTAAGTTTAAATGAATTATAAAAACACTTTAGCAAAATCTAACTTCTTTTGCCACAGATGTCTCTGGTATGATGAGAACACTAGAAAAAGGTCAATGCAGTATAGTAGAAAGAACTCTGAATTCATAGTGAGAAAAACTGAATTGAACTTTGGGTAATCTTTCAGACTTTCTAAATTTTTAGGTGCTGATTTTTCTAAAATGGTGATAATGATGAACTGTATTACTGTACTTCACAAAATGTTCTTAAAATTTAATTGGGCAAACCAGCCGGAAGTACATAGGACACCATAAAGGCTTACAGAGACGTAAGAGAGTACGAGTCACATGCAATGATTTATATGGCATGTACATTTATGGATGTTATACATTTGTATATAAGTTAAATCATACATTTGTATATAAGTTAAATCTATAAATTATTTCAATTAATTAAATTATAATTAATTTTAAATGGGAAACATTTTATAACTTTCAGCATAACTTCACTAATCTCTTCCTTTGCTCCTAAATTTTTCTCATCTTTTAACAGCTCACAACCTCTTGCTTACCAAAATCTCAAAGTTTTTTCCAAAACTTCAGCCAAGAGTATCTTTGTGCTCCTCACATGTCTCCATTGTTAGATTGTTATTAGGTGGATTTAACCAATAACACTGGTCAAATCTCCTACCTTCTTCCTGTCTCTAAATACTTCTTATTTCCTATCACAAATAACCGGGTTACTGAGTGGCAAATAGGAAGAATAAGAAAAATAATGAGTTCCACAATGGTTGAACTAGTTTACAGTCCCATCAACAGTGTAAAAGTGTTCCTATTTCTCCACATCCTCTCCAGCACCTGTTGTTTCCTAACTTTTTAATGATGGCCATTCTAACTGGTGTGAGATGGTATCTCACTGTGGTTTTGATTTGCATTCCTCTGATGGCCAGTGATGATGAGCATTTTTTCATGTGTTTTTTGGCTGCATAAATGTCTTCTTTTGAGAAGTGTCTGTTCATGTCCTTTGCCCACTTTTTGATGGGGTTGTTTGTTTTTTTCTTGTAAATTTGTTTGAGTTCATTGCAGATTCTGGATATTAGCCCTTTGTCAGAGGAGTAGGTTGCAAAAATTTTCTCCCATTCTGTAGGGTGCCTGTTCACTCTGATGGTAGTTTCTTTTGCTGTGCAGAAGCTCTGATTCCTTGGGGATCTAGAACTAGAAATACTATTTGACCCAGCCATCCCATTACTGGGTATATACCCAAAGGACTATAAATCATGCTGCTATAAAGACACATGCACACGTATGTTTATTGCGGCACTATTCACAATAGCAAAGAGTTGGAACCAACCCAAATGTCCAACAACGATAGACTGGATTAAGAAAATGTGGCACATATACACCATGGAATACTATGCAGCCATAAAAAATGATGAGTTCATGTCCTTTGTAGGGCCATGGATGAAACTGGAAAACATCGTTCTCAGTAAACTATCGCAAGGACAAAAAACCAAACACCGCATGTTCTCACTCATAGGTGGGAATTGAACAATGAGAACTCATGGACACCCCAACACACTCCGGGGACTGTTGTGGGGTGGGGGGAGGGGGGAGGGACAGCATTAGGAGATATACCTAATGCTAAATGACGAGCTAATGGGTGCAGCAAAACAACATGGCACATGGATACATATGTAACAAACCTGCACACTGTGCACATGTACCCTAACACCTAAAGTATAATAATAAAAAATAAAAAAAAGAAAAATAATGAGAAGAAACATTCTCATGTTAATTATGCTGCAATCAAACTTAAAATCATCGTTTAAAATCACTTAAAATGCAAAGTGATAATGATTATAAAGAAAATCCAAAAAGCTACAAAAATCATCAGTATTAATTAGAGCTCTTGGTTATTAAAGATACAAGAAATTAAGGTCTAAATACCTTTGGCAAAATGAGAAACTCGTGCGATGATTCTAATACGTATCATTTAATACTAGGAATGATAAAGTCATGTGGAGAGCCAAGATTCAATGGATTTCCAATACAATGTTTGTTTCTCATAATCTCTCTCTTTCACGCCCCCCATCTCAACCCAACCCACAGCTAACCATCTATGCTTTTTCCTGTCTGTATGTGGTCTGTATTTTATGGTTGCAAAGTGTATTACTCTATCAACCAAAAAATATTGTTTTCAACATCCTGTATGTTTCAATTTTTGCAATTCTCAATACAAAATAAGAGGAACTTACTGGTGTGTGTGCTTCCAGTGTCCAAAGTTAAAAAAAAGAGAGAGAGAAAAAAAAGCTTTGTTTAGCCAAGTTTGAACCAGATCCATACCCCACTATACATCAATAGTGGTAAGAGGGGAAGAGAACTAAAAATATCACAGCACTCTTGTATAAACTCATGGATGAACTAAAGAGAGTAGCAATTCCCAGATTAAGGAAAAATATTTCTATCATTATGTTCCCAATCAAACCGAAATGAAAAACAGCACACGCACAAACATATTAAAATGTGAGTTTTAAGCTGCTATTTTATATTTTCAGAAATGAATAGGAACAGCATGTTCTATTTTTACGGTATAATTAATATTTGGAATTCTCATTCCCAAGGTTCTGAAAGAAGTCACTCGGATTAAAGAAATGTATAATGACCAATTATTTGTTTGCTAATTGTACTTTAAGGCATACATTGTATTAGATGGTTCAGTACAGTGATTGTTCCTCAGTTAATAAAACCACCTTAAAAAATTAATTGTTACCATATTTTATTTTCTACCCTCTTTTTGGTTTAACTCATTTAATGAAGTATTTTAAGGGAAACAATTCCTATAATCCTACAGGAGATTCTATTGCTATGGTTTAAGGTCCTTATTTATTACAATTATCACTAAATTTGTATAGATATATTGAAAGTTTCACACAGGATAATCAAAATATATAAAAAATTATTTCTCCACCAGATTTATTCTAAAATCGAATACATTTCAAATGAAAATTTTTTGGCTAAATATTAAAAAATATTCTTAAAGTTGGGACAGATCAAGTAATGTTATGGAGAAAAGACATCACTGTAACACTTTGATAGTACCCCTTTAGCAACAACAACACAGGGCATGAGGTTCTAATTGTTCTCCAGTGAGGATCTAATGATTATTCCTAGCTGATTATGCACATTAGATAGAGAATAGATCAATATAATACCAAATAATTTATAATTTTAAGTACCCAATCTTTCACATATATTTCTTCTTTTAAGTTTGTGAGTTTTTACGTATCAAAAGATAACTCTTCTTATGCTTAATTAATCTGACTCTTTTTCAAGAAAAATATTAGAGTATTCCCAGTGGTAGCCTCATGTTATCATCAGTAGGGTATATTTTACAATTTCAGCCAGTGGCTTTGAGAAACAGACTAAGGTTAGTAGAGTAAAACCTGGTCTGATTATAATTTTGTCTATTGCATTAGCCAATAATTCTGAACAACTACAGTATAATAACTGATGTTCAAAATTATGATATTCATGCACTATAGAAATCTAAAGTGCATGTGAATTATCAATGATTAAAGTATATTTAATATAGAGGTAAAATAAAATGTATTTTATTGTTTTTTTTTAGTTTTCTCATTTCCCTCTCTGTCTGCCTCTTCTCTAATTTTACTATTTCTCTGTTCAAATCAATCTATGGTGGGGGGAAGTGGTAGCCTCTAATAATAAGAATGTTGTTAGAAACTTTTTGTTGAATTAGACCTTTATGTCACATCATATAGAAAACACAAATCAAAGTAGATTAAAGACCTAAATGTACAACCAAAATCTATAGAACTACTAGAAGAAAACATAAGTCTCCATGGCAGTGATATTGGGAAATTATTTCTTTTGGATGTGATCCTAAAAGCAGAAGCAACAATATTAAAAAATAGGCAAATAAAAAAATAGACAAATTTGATGACATCAAACTAAAAAGCTTCTGCAAAGCAAAGAAAACAAATGAGTGAAGAGACAACCTATTGGTTGGGAGAAAATATTTGCAAACCAGACATCTGATAAGGAGTTAATATCCAACATAAAGAACTCAAACAACTCACTCTTAAGAAAACAAACCATTAAAAAATGATCAAAGGATCTGAACAGACAGTTTTCAAAAGAAGACATACAAATAGACAACAGGTAGGGGAAAAATGCTAAAAATTACTAATCATTGGAGAAATGCAAATAAAAATCACAGTGAGTATCACCTCACACCTATTTAGAATAACTACCTCATAGCGATGAAACATAAGTGTTGGTGAGGATGTGGGGAAAAGGGAACTCCTGTACACTTCTGGGAGTGTAAATTAGTACAGCCATTATGGAAAACAGTATGGAGGGTCCTCAAAAAATTGAAAATAGAGACTTCAAATGATCTAGCAACCCCACTACTAGATATATAGCCAAAGGACATTAATTCAGTATATATCTGCACTTCTATACTTATTGAAACATTATTCACAATAGCCAAGATATGGAATTAACCTAAGTATCAATAGATGTATAAATGGATAAAGAAAATATGGTACATATACACAACTGTTCACCCTTAAAAAAGGAAGGAATTCCTGCCACTTGAAACAACATAGATTATCCTAGAGGACATTATGTTAAGTGAGGTAAGTCAGACACAGCAAGATAAATACCACATGTTTTCACTTATATGTGGAATATAAAAAAGTTGAACTCATAGAGAAATGAATGGTGATTACCAGGGGCTAGGAAGCAGGGAAAGGAGGGACTGGGGAGATGATGGTCAAAGAATACAAAATGTTAGATAAGAGGAGTAAGCTAAAGAGATGTGCTGTATGATGTGTTGACTGTGGTTAGTAATAATGTGTTTTATTCTTGAAATTACTGGAAGAGCAGCTATTAAATTTTCTTATCACAAAAAATGACAATATGAGAAAATGCACATATGAATTATCTCAATTTAGCCATTCAACAATTTATATATATTTCAAAACAACATGTACATGATACATATATACAATGTTTATCAATTTTTAAAGCAGCCCCTTTTTTATTTATTATACTTTAAGTTCTGGAATACATGTGCAAATTGTGCAGGTTTGTTACATAGGTATACATGTGCTATGGTGGTTTGCTGCACTCATCAAACCATCATACAGGTTTTAAGCCCCACATGCATTAGGTATTTGTCCTAATGCTCTCCCTTCCCTTGCTCCCCACCCCCTGATAGGCCCTGGTGTGTGATGTTCCCCTCCCTGTGTCCATGTTTTCTTATTATGCATCTCTCACTGATTATTGAGAATATGCAGTGTTTGCTTTTCTGTTCCTGTGCTAGTTTGCTGAGAATGATGGTTTTCAGCTTCATCCATGTCCCTGCAAAGGACAAGAATTCATTCTTTTTTGTGCCTGCATAGTATCCCATGGTGTATATGTGCTACGTTTTCTTTATCCAGTCTATCATTGATGGGCATTTGGGTTGGTTCCTGGTCTTTGCTATTGTGAATACTGCTGCAATAAACACATGTGTGCATGTGTCTTTATAGTAGAGTGAATTATAATCCTTTGGGAATATACCAAGTAATGAGATTGTTGGGACAATTGATATTTCTTGCTCTAGATCCTTGAGGAATTGCCACACTGTCTTCCACAATGGTTGAACTAATTTACACTCCCACCAACAGTGTAAAAGTGGAAAGATTTTACACTGTAAAAATGGAAAGATTGCAAAAATTTTCTCCCATTCTTCTGTAGGTTGTCTGTTCACTGTGATGATAGTTTCTTTTGCTATGCAGAAGCTCCTTAGTTTAATTAGATCTCATTTGTCAATTACTGCTTTTGTTGCAATTGCTTTTGGTGTTTTAGTCATGAAGTCATTGCCCATGCCTGTGTCCTGAATGGTATTGCCTAGGTTTTCTTCTAGGTCTTTTATGGTTTTCGATTTTAAGTCTTTTTTTTTTTTTTTTTTTTTGAGACAGATTCTTGTTCTGTTGCCCAGGCTGGAGTGCAGTGGCACGATCTTGGCTCACTGCAACCTTCGCCTCCCAGGTTTCCACCATTCCCCTGCCTCAGCCTCCCAAGTAGCTGGGACTACAGGTGCCCGCCACCATGCCTGGCTAATTTTTTGTATTTTTAGTAGAGATGGGGTTTTACTGTGTTAGCCAGGGTGGTTTCAATCTCCTGATCTCGTGATCCACCCGCCTTGTCCTCCCAAAGTGCTGGGATTACAGGCATGAGCCACTGTGCCTAGCCCCATGTTTAAGTCTTTAATCCATCTTGAGTTAATTTTTGTATAAGGTTTCAGTTTCAGTTTTCTGCATATGTCTAGCCAGTTTTCCCAGCACCGTTTATTAAATAGGGAATCCTTTCCCCATTGCTTGCTTTTGTCAGGTCTGTCAAAGAGCAGATGGTTGTAAATGCATGGTGTTATTTCTGAGGCATCTGTTCTGTTCCACTGGTCTATATATCTGTTTTGGTACCAGTACCATGCTGTTTTGGTTACTGTAGCATTGTAGTGTAGTTTGAAGTGAGGTAGCATGATGCCACCAGCTTTGTTCTTTTTGCTTAGGATTGTCTGGGCTATACAAAAAGCAGCTCTTTTTCTTTAAATCAGCAATTAAATAGGAAATTTAATAAAATACCATTCCACCCTTCATTATATGTAATTAGAAATCTTGTATATTCATCATAAATCCATCTTGCACTTTCCAGGTAAGTATAGTAGCTTCTTCATTTAAAATGCACAAGGTGTGGCTTTGACTACAGAAGGGCAGGAAACAGTGGGAGGAAATGGTCATAATTCTTGGGGGTTATAAAGGCTGTTTTTTTTTTTCTAAGTTATCTAAAGATGGAGAGAAGAATCAAGCAAGAGTTGTGTTTAATCTGAAATAAGGCAGTTTTCCAGAAGGATATAATAACTTCTGGGGACTGCATATATATTTAAAAATTGCTGCATTAGCTTTACCAACATTATCAGCATCACTGATTTTCTTGCCAAAATGCATTTACTGCCATCTGTTATTTACTTCTAAAATAGATTTAGAGTAGATTTAGATTCACCACAAAAAGTTTTCATACATGCCTTCCCTCCACTCCCACCAGGCTCTCCCAGTATCAACATCCCTCACCAATGTTGCACATGTGTTACAACAGATGAACTTACATTGCCACATCATGATCACCCAATTCATTGATTACATTAGGATTTATGGGTTTTGATAAATGTGTAATGACATGTGTCTACCATTATAGTAACATACAAAATAGTTTCACTACCCTAAAAATCTGCTAGGCATGGCCTATTTATTCCTTTCTTTTTTCATGCTGTGACAACCACTGATCTTTCTTCTCTCTTAAGTTTTGCTTCTTCAGAAATGTCATATAATTGGAATCATACTGTATATTGGCTTTTCAGATTGGCTTCTTTCATTTAATAATGGGCACTTAAGATTCCTCCATGGCTTGATAGCTCATGTATTTTTAGCACTGAATAATATTACATTGTCTGGATGTACCACCATTTATTTATCCATTCACCTACAAAAGGGCATCTTGGTTATTTCTAAGTTTTGGCAATTATGAATAAAGTTTCTATAAACACCACATTTTTATGTGAAAATAAGTTTTCAACACCTTTGAATAAATACCAGAAAGTAAGATTTCTGGGTTGTGTAGTAAGAATATGTTTAGTTTTGTAAGAAACTTCCACATTTTCTTCCAAAATGGCTGTACCATTTTGCATTCCCAGCATTGAATGAGAATTCCTGTTGCACCATATCCTTGCCAGCATTTGCTGTTGTCGGTGTTTTGGATTTTGGCCATTATAGTAGTTCCGTAGTGGTATCTTCTGTTAGTATTTATATTCTTATTACTAAGAATATAATGTAATATAAAATACAATATATAGTGTAATACAATAATTCTTATTACTAAGAATATTCTTATTGTTAAAGAACTTTCAGTAACATAGCTATGCCAAGTTCTAAATGAAAGTTGACTCCCAAAACACAGCCAGAACATACAATTAGAAACCCAAGACATCGAAAAAAGTGTATTAAGATAAGGTTATTTACTTTATGCCTGAACTATTTGTGAGCATTTAAAAATATTTGGTAAAATAGTAGATTTACTTAAAACTCTGTAGTAAAATTATACTAAAGAAGAGACCAAATTGAAATGATTTCTGAAATTAAAAAAAGAAATTTGTGAATCTTCTGCATGTTGAGGACTGTGGGTACTAGAAGGCAAGTCATTGCTTCAAGGTATTTTAATTCAATATTTTCCCCATAAACAAAAATTTTAAAACAACAAAAGAAGTAGGCAAATCTGTTGACACTATACCAGATAGAGAAAAAAAGTATGAGAACATAAGAAAATTATGCTTTACACAACAGGGATGTATTGACGTGGCTTGCTTTTTTTTTAAGTTAGAGATGCTTGAAGGACACATCATATTTACACACATTCATGTGTCCTGTGTTTTTTAAATTACAATTTTACCCTCTGCTCTACAAAACAAAACCTATACATGGCTTTCTAAGCATTAATATATGAAGTCTAGATTTCTACAGCATGGTCCCCCTGCCCCCCATCTCTCAATGCATCATATTGTTGTTTTCTTTCATATTTACTCGTTTATTTTCTCTACGTTTCTTTTGCCTTTTACTGTCTATAAACTTATGTTTTAAATAAAAAAATTACTTATTCTTAACTACCAGTATCACAAACCTCATCATGAGAAGGCAGTTTCAAATTCTCTGGAAACAACTCAAATAAGTTTGTAAAGCAGTTTCAAAATAATGTCAAGAATATGGGTTGTGAAACTTTTAGACTAACATAATTTATAGGAAATTTTGATTTGATGTTTTATGGTCATATTCAAAGAATATATGACAAAATATACATAAATTCTAAAAGTCATAAATAGTATACTTACTTCGGCAAGTAAGAAAATGGCATTAATAACATACAAGGTATCAAGAATTTATATTTGCTATCATTTAAATAATTTAATATTAGCAGTAACTTTGTGAAAGATGTATTATTTTTCCCACTTTCTAATGAGAAACTGAGGCAGGCAGCTTTATAAATTGGGGATTTCAGTTTATATATTCATGAATTGGGTAATAATCAACAAACATCTGCTTGCTTAGCAATTATATGCTCTAATGTTTTATCGTAAAGGAATAATAGTTATACATTTTATATTTTTGAATTAATAATAGCAAAAATAAAATTTCTGATTAAAGCTTTTCATATACTATACCAGCATTTTAGATGTTACTGAGTTTGGATAATTTAAAATTATTTTTATTAAATAAAAGTTTCCCTAATAAACACGCTTTCTATATAAACATAGTTGGAGACTCTCTTCTAATAAGAGAATTTCCAAATTACTTCTCTATGTCCTCTATTAAAATAGATATCCTTTAAAACAAACAAATCAAGCTTTTCTCAATTTGTCAGCCGTAAGGGAGTTACATTGTTCAGAAAGAAATAAGATGGATATTGTAAATAGAATGTTTTTGGATGCCTTTCATGAGACATCAGTGGCCCTTAAAAGAGAGTTTATTGATTCTTCAGGCGGTACCCGAGGCAGCCCAAGATCTATTGCTCTGTCACTTTAAAAGCGGCAGCAGACGTGTTGCTTTTCCTAGGAGATCATTCTCTTAAGACCTGAAAATTTCTACAAACCAATTGCATCTGTCATCCCCTGCTTGATCCACTGAGTCCCAGAGGCCATGTCTGAATGGTTAAAAGCTGTATTTTTGCTCAGAATGCTTGTTGGAACAAATTCATTTTTAGGGCAGAGACTCTGTAAATGAAAACAAAGCATTCAGACCTGTAAACATCAATGAGAGGAGCTATGACCAGGAAGGAGGCAGACTTAGTGGGATTCTACGAAAGACAAACTAGAATCATGGCCCTAGATCACCTGGTACAGCATCTCAGAGACACAATCAGTGTCTTTGTGAATACTTCTAGGAAAGGGAAGTTCATTATTCCTTAAGAAAATAGATTTCATTTAGAAATAGAAAAACTTTTAATGGATGATTTTTATGTTATTCCAGAATCTGGCTTCCTCTAAATTGAATTTACTGTGACTAGTTCAGTACTTTGAAAACTGCTATCTGGGTGATGTAGACATAACGCATTCCCCATCATCTTTAAATTTACAGCATAGTCATTTACTCTCCTTGTCTGTTTCATTGGGAAGCACTGGATTTTACAGGACTTTTTAGTTCCCAATTGAAATAAATGACAAAACTCTAAGTATAAAGAAAGGGTGGGTAAAACTTTTAAGTAGTTTTGGATCAATGTCTAAAATAATCAGAAGGACTCACAGATCCTTTTCTTCTAGATTTCAGCTTAAAATTTTGTTGTTCATTGTATCAAGAATTTCTGAAAAATAAAGACTGTCATTTTTCTTTCTCAAGGGGAAAGCATTGTAAATATGTTTAGGTGTAGATACTAAAGATGTTTTAGATTATATGATACTTTTTTGAGTATATGTTAGAGATGAGCATGTGTTTACTCTCAGATGCTAATCTTAAAAATTATTACATGTTAGAATTACTTTTGGAGTTAGCTTTACTAACTAATCTAATTGTGTCAGTTAAAATACGTATCTTTGCTTTTAATGAACAGGTGTTCATATTCCTATGAATGCACCAATTAGGAATCAAGCTCCATTTCTGAAGCTGTAATTTTGGAGAAATGGTGCAGTGCAACAAGCATGAGCTCTGGAGTCAAACTATTTGATTTGCTTCCTTCTTTCTCAATTCACCTCAAACGAATATGTTTCTCTTTCAAGAGTGTGTTTGTTATGTTTGCTTAATATGATTTGCTCATATACTAGACTAACCAAGATGAACTACTAAACTTCCTTTCTTTGCACCTGGTGCCAGACACAATCACTGGTAATGTAAGAAAATAGATAAATGGAGTGGAACCCAATGACATTCACTGTTCATTATTAGTGCAGAAGACTCAGTACTGAAATTGGGACTATAGCTCAGAAACATGGCATATAAAAAAATGTCCTCTGTACCTACTGTGGTATGACCTCAGTTTTAGGAGAAACACTACCCAAGCTTTGATTTGACTTCATGTCTCTCTTTCTAAGGACTATATCTTTCAGTTTGTCAATTAAATAATTCTACTATGGCACAAACGACAGTGTGATAATCCCCAACGGCTTCCTGGTATAAAACCACCTAAAATATTAGAAAATATTTAAAACTAGCCTTCCAATAGCAAGATATTAAGGAAATCCTCAGAAGCTTAAATCTAGAGAAGTTGCCAAGCATTTTAGACAGGTGTTGCCCTCAGGGCCCTGACAGTTGACTCTTATTGCCCGCAGAGTTTCAGCTTCAAGGGCCAAATGTGGGTGATGAATGTTAGAACTTGTATAGTGAACAGGTGGATTAGAGATTCAGAATTAAGCCAGAATCCTTATAGAATGACACACTCTGTGGCTGAAGTGAGAAAACCTATCATTTAGTTGGGAAATATTCAGGGATCTTTGCCTTTGGATGGATAGAGAAAACAGAGAAAAACAAAATAAAACAAAACAGAAAACCTCTCTTGAGAATTCATAACCACTTTTCCTGGGTTGGGAAATAGAATAACATTAATTGGTCCTGAAACCCCAAACCAGAAAACTTATTTTAAATGGATCCTCAAATCCAGATGAAAGTATATGCAAATCACTGGAGAGAAAACATGCTCAATATTATCCTCAAGGTAATCCCAAAACAAAATTCTAAGGAACGTGATTTCTCAAAAACAACAAAAATTCATAAGACACATGAGGAAAGAAATACGCTTCTGTGAGGGTCAACAAAATCACAAACTACAGAATGAGAAAACTGCAGATATCAGAATTGTCATCACAGAGTATTAAATAAGCTTGCTAAATATGTTTAAAGAAATAAAAAAGTATCAAAATTATGACTAAGTGATAAGACTCAACCAAAATTATCAAGTAGAACTGAATAAAAGAATATTACAGAACTTTTAGAAAAAATAATACATATGTATAAAACACAAAGCTTAGGCTAAACCCGAAATCAGATGCAATGAAGAGAAAATTAATGCAATAAAAATAAATCAGAAGAGATATATCCAGAATGCAAAACAGAAAGATAAAGATTATAAAACTATGTAAGACAGGTTAGGAGACATGCACATTGAAAAGTTCTAACATTCACGCATTCATCAAATTGAATTAAAAAAATATTAAGAAAGATTAAGAATAAGTGACAGAAGCTTCTTTTTTTTGAGACAAAGTCTTGCTTCATCACCCAGGCTGGAGTGAAGTGGAATGATCATAGTTCACTGTGATCTGTAACTTCAAGGCTTAAGTGATTCTCCTGCTTCAGCCTTGGAGTAGCTGGGACTATAGGCACACCACCATGCCTGGCTAATTTTTTTTTTTGGAGAGCCAAGGTCTTGTTGTCTTGGCCCAGTCTGGTCTGGAACTTCAGGCATCAGGCAATTAGACATTTTCAGAAATAAAAGAAATGGAAAGTCCCAACGTAGAATAAATGAATCTTAAAATTTCCAAAGCAAGATAAAGAAAGAAAAGTTTACGCCTACACACATGAACCTGCAGAACAGCAAAGAAAATTTTCAAAGCTGCCAGGAATATGACAAAACAGCTTACATTCATAGGAAGAATAGCTAACAATGTATACTAAAATATTGTTGACTGTAATCACCCTGTTGTGCTATCAAATACTAGATCTTATTCATTCTATCCAACTATATTTTTGTGGTCATTAACCATCCCCACTTCCCTTTGTCCCCTGCTACCCTTTCCACACTCTGATAACCATCATTCTATTCTCTATCTCCAAGGGTTCAATTGTTTTAATTTTTAGCACCAACACATGTATGAGAACATGTGAAATTTGTCTTTCTGTGCCTGACTTATTTCACTTAACATAAGTACTTCCAGTTCCATCCATGTTGTTGCAAATGACAAGATCTCATTGTTTTTCATAGCAGAAAACTACTCCATTGTGTATAAGAACCACGTTTTCTTTATCCATTCATCTATCGATGGACACTTAGGTTGCTTCCAAATTTTAGCTTTTGTGAACAGTGCTGCAAGAAATATGAGAGAACGGGTATCTCTTCCATATACTGATTTCTTTTCTTTTGGGTATATACCCAGCAGCAGGATTGCTGGATCATATGGTAGCTATATTTTTAGTTTTTTGAGGAACTTCCAAACTGTTCTCTATAGGGGTTATATTAATTTACATTCTCACTCAGTGTACAAGGGTTCCCTTTTCCCCACACCCTCGCCAGCATTTGTTATCTCCTGTCATCTGGATATAAGCCATTTTAACTGGGGTGGGCTGATTTTTCATTGTGGTTTTGATTTGCATTTCTCTGATGAACAATGATGTTGAGCACCTTTTCCTATGCCTGCTTACTATTTGCATATCTTCCTTCGAGAAATGTCTATTCAAATCATTTGCCCATTTTTTGATTGAAATATTAGATATTTTCCTATAGAGTTGTTTGAGCTCTTTATATATTCTGATTATTAATCCCTGGTCAGATGAATAGTTTGAAAATATTTTCTCTCATTCTATGGGTTGTCTCTTCATTTTGTTGATTGTTTCCTTTGCTGTGCAGAAGCATTTTAACTTGATGTGATCCCATTTGTCAATTTTTGCCTTGGTTGAGTGTGCTTGTGGGTTATCACTCAAAATATATTTGTCCAGACAAATGTTCTGGAGTTTCCTCAATGTTTTATTGTAATAGTTTCAGAGTTTAGGGTCTTATATTTAAGTCTTTAATCGATTTTGATTTGATTTTTGTATACGGTGAGAGATAGGGATCTAGTTTCATTATTCTGCATAAGGAAATCCAGTTTTCCTAACACCATCTATTGAAGAGATTGTCCTTTCCCCAGTGTATATTCTTGGCGTCTGTATTAAAAATGAGTTCCCTGTAGATGTATGAATTTCTATCTGGCTTCTCTATTCTTTTCCATTGGTCTATGTGGGTTTTTTGGGGGGGAGCTGTTTGTTTGATTTTTGTTTTTGTTTTGCCAGTACTGTTTTGGTTACTATAGCTCTGCAGTATCTGTAGTATAATTTGAAGTCAGGTAATGTTATTCCTCTGGTTTTTTTCTTTTTGCTCAGGATGGCTTTGACTATTCTGGTTTCTTTTTTGTTCCTTAGAAATTTTAGGATTTTTTCTATTTCTTTGAAGAACGTCATTGGTATTTTGTAGGGATGCATTGAATCTGTAGATTGTTTTGGGTAGTATGGACATTTTAACAATATTGTTTATTCTAATTCATAAACGTGGAATATCTTTTCATTTTTTTCATGTCTTCAATTTTTTGCATCGATAGTTTATGGTTGTCATTGTAGAGATCTTCTTCTTTGGTTAAGTTTATTCCTAGGTATTTTATTTTATTCGTAGCTATTGTAAATGAGATTATTTTATTGATTTCTTTTTCAGATACTTCCCTCTTGGCATGTATAAATGCTACTGATTTTTGAATTTTGATTTTGTATTCTGTAACTTTATTGAATCTGTTCATCAATTACAATAGCTTTTGGTGGAGTCTTCAGGTTTTTCCAAATATAAGATCATATTATTGGCAACCAAGGATAATTTGAATTCTTTCTTTCCAATTTGGATGCTCTTTATTTCTTTCTCTTTTCGGATTGCCCTAGCTAAGACTCCCAGGAATATATCGAATAATGGTGGTGAAAGTGGAAATTCTTATCTTTTCCCTGAACAGAGGAAAGACTTTCAACTTTTTCCCACTCAGTACCACTAGCTGTGGGTCTGTCATACATGGCTTTTCTTGAGTCGAAGTATGTTCCTTCTAACCCCAATTTTTTGAGGGCTTTTATCATGAAGGAATATTGAATTTCATCAAATGATTTTTCAGCATCAATTGAAAAGGATCATATTTTTTTTTCTCTTTATTCTGTTGATATGAAGTATCACATTGATTTATTTGCATATGCTAAACCATACATGCATCACTGAGATAAATCCTACTTGGTCTTGATGAATGATCTTTTTAATGTGTTGAATTTGGTTTGATAGTATTTTGTTGAAGATTTTTGCATCACTATTCATCTTGGATATTGGTGGGTAGTTTTCCTTTTTGATATGTCTGTCTAGTTTTGATATCAGGGTAATACTGAACTCATTGAATGAGTTTGGAAGTATTGCCTCCTCCTCTAATTTTTGGAATAGTTGGAGTGGGATTGGTTTTAGTTCCCTAAATGCTCATTAAAATTCAGCTGTAAAGCCATTGGTTGCTAGGCTTTTCTTTGCTGGCAGGCTTATTATGGTTTCAACCTCATTACTTCTTATTTGTCTCTTCAGGTTTTGAATTTCTTAGTGGTTCATTCTTTGTAGGCTGTATATGTTAAGGAATTTATCCATTTCTTCTAAATTTTCCCATTTATTGGCATATAGTTGCCCATGATAGTCTCTAATGATCCTTTGATTTTCTGCAGTATCAATTGTAATGTCTCATTTTTCATCTCTGATTTTATTTGTTTATTTCTTCTCTATTTTTGTAGGTATTCTGGCTCAAGGTTTGTCAATTGTGTTTCCTTTCAAAACACCAATTTTCATTCCATTGTGTTTTTCATCTGAATTTCATTTATTTCTGCTGTTATCTTTACTATTTCTTTTCTTCTACTAATTTTTGGTTTGGTTTGCTTTTACTTATCAAATTCTTTAAAATGCATTATTAGGTTGTTTATTTAAAGTTTTTCTATTTTTTTGTTGTACGTGCTTATTACTATAAACTTACATCTCAGTACTTGCTTTCCTTGTATCTCACAGGTTTTGGTATGTTGTGTTTCCATTATCATTTATTTTAAGAAAATTTTCACTTTTCTTTTTAATTTCTTCATTGACCCACTGGTCATGCAGGAGCATACTGTTTATTTCCCATGTGTTTGTATAGTTTCCAAAATTCCTCTTTTTATTGATTTCTAGTTTTAGTCCATGTTGGTTGGTCAGAGAAGATAATTGATAGGATTTAAATGTTTTTGAATTTTTGGGGACTTGTTTTGTGACCTAACATATGATCTATCCTTGAGAATAATCTATGTGCTGAAGAGATGAATATGTGTTCTGTAGCCATTGGAGGAAATGTTCTATAAATACCTATTGGGTCAATTTGGTCCACAGTGCAGATTAAGTCTGATATTTGTTGGTTGAATTTTTTGTTTGGAAGATCTGTCCAATGCTGAAGTCTCCAGCTACTATTGTATTGGAGTCTATCTCTCTCTTTAGCGCTAATAATATTTGCTTTATGTATCTGGGTGCTCCAGTGTTGGGTGCATATATAATAACAATTTGTATATTCTCTTGCTGAATTGACTCCTCTATTACTATACAAATTGTCTCTTTTTATAGGTTTTGTCTTGAAATATATTATGTCTGAAATCCCCCAGCTTTTACTTGATTGGGAAAGTATTTTATGTTTGAAGAATATTTTTACTGGATATACTATTCTAGGATAAAAGTATGTTTTTTTTTTCTTCAGCACTTTAAATATGTCATGTCACTCTCTCCTGGCTTCAGAAGACTGAGAAGTCTTCTGTCAGATGTACCTAAGCTCCTTTGTATATTATTTCTTTCTTTTTTTCTGATGCTTTCGGGGTCCTTTCTTTATTCTTGACCTTTAGGAGTTTGATTATTAAATCTCTTGAGGTAGTCTTATTTGAGTTAAATCTGCTACATATTCTAGAATCTTTTTTACTTTAATATTGATATCTTTCTCTAGGTTTGAGAAATTATTATTATCCCTTTAAATAAACTTTCTATTTCATTCTCCTTCTCTCTCTCTCTGTCTCTCTCCCTCCTCTCTAAGGTGAATACCTCTTAGATTTGCCTTTTGAAGGCTATTTCCTCATGTTGTATGTGTGCTTCATTTTTTTTTAATAATTATAGTTTTTACTTTTGTGTCTGACTTTGTATTTTCAAATACCCTGCCTTCAAGCTCAGGAATTCTTTTTGCTTGGTAAATTCTGCTGTTTTGAGACTCTAATGCATTCTTCAGTATGTCAGTTGAATTTTTAGCTCCAAAATTTCTGCTCGATTTTTAAAAATTATTTCAACCTCTTCGTTAAATTTATCTGAGAGGATTCTGAATTCCTTTACTGTGTTATTTTGAATTTCTTTGATCTTCCTCAAAACAGCTATTATGACTTCTGTCTGAAAGATCACATATCTCAGTCTCTCTAGAATTGCTCACTGGTACATTATTTAGTTTGTTTGGTGAGGTCATGTTTTTCTTTCTGTTCTTGATGGCTGTGGATGTTCATCAATATCTAGGAATCAAATAATTAGGTATTTATTGCACCCTTTGCCATCTGGGTTTGTTTGTACTTGTCCTCCTTGGGAAGGCTTTTCAAGTACTGAAAGGGTATTGCCCAAGGCCCATGGCTACCACTGCCTGCCTACTGCCAATGCTTATTTATAGCCCAAAGTCTCTTTAGTCAATAGGTGGCAAATATAGCCCAACTTGTGTCCTTCCCTTTAGGGTGATGAGCTCACCCCCAAGATCAGGATTGTTCCAAAAATGCCATCTGGGAGCCAGGACCTTGAGTCAGGAACTAGAGGAATCTACTTGGTACTCTATTATATGGTGGCTGAGCTGCCACCCAATCCACAAGACAAAGTCCTTCCTGCTCTTCCCTTTTCTTTCCTCAAGCAGAAGGGGTCTCTTCCCATGTGCACTACTGCCTCAGGCTCATGGTGAGTACTAATTGGTTACCACTGATGTTTACTCAAGGTCCAAGGGTTTTTCAGTCAGTTTGTGGTGAATGCTGCCAGGCTTGTGTCTTTTCCTTCAGAGCAGGGGGCTTCCCTCTGGCCTAGGGCAGGTCAAGCAATGTGGTGCAGGAGTGAAGGCCTAGAATCAGGGACCCCAGGAAACTCCTTGGTACTCTACACTGCTATGGCCAAGCTGGTACCCAAGCTGCAAGATAAAGTCCCCTTTAATCCTTTTCTCTCTTTCCCCAAGCAGAAGGGGTGTCTCCCCTTGGCCACCACATCTGGGAATGTGCTGTGTCACACCTTAGGCCAGCACACCACTGGGTCTCACCCAAAGCCTGCGGTGAGTATTGCCTGGCTGCTATTGACGTTTATTCAAGGCCTAAAGACTCTTCAGTCAGCAGATGATAGATACCGCCAGAAACAAGTCCTTCCCTTCAAGGAAGTGTGTTTCCTTCTGGCCCACAGTGTATCAAGAAATGTCATATGGGAGCTAGGGCCTGGAATGAGTGCCTCAGTACTCTGCCTGGTGCCCTATTCTATTGTGATTCAGCTGGTATCTAAGCTGCAAGACAAAGTCCTCTTTATTCTCTCCTCTCCTCTTCTCCAGCAGAAGGAAGGAATCTCTTTCAGAGCAGTGAGCTCTGCTGCCTCAGGTTGGGAGAGGGATGATGTAAGTACTCCCTTGGCTGCCCTGGCTGGTGTCTCACTAGGTGGTTTGCACTGCAAGTCCACTGGCTCCAAACCCAGCACAGCACCAGGACTTGCCCCAGAATTGCAGTGCTTATGGCCTAGACAGTCCTTCAAGTTTATTCAGAACTCCAGAGCCCTTTAACTCATGGTGGTGAGACTTGTAGCAACTCAGGTTCTGACTGCTGATGGTTAATTTTCCTCTGAGTAGGGTGAGTCTAAATCCTCCCTCCCTCTGTGCATGGGTGTTGGCTGAGTTCTGCCTAGTTTTGCTTTCTGTTGTGACAGGGCAGTACTGAGTTTCAATGCAAAGCGCACAATGACTGCACTCTCCCTTTCCCAAGTGAACAGATTTTCTCTTCCCACCATGTGGCTGCTGCTGGGGGTTGGGGTAGAGGTGGAACTGGCAATTCAAGACTGCCTTTCCTGCCCTCTTCAGTGCCTCTCTCAGCAATATGACATTTAAATCAGGTGTTGTGATCACTAACCTGATGTTTGGTTCTTATGAATGTGATTTCTTGTGTGGATAATTGTTCAATTTGGTGTTCGTGCATGGGGAATGACTGCTAAATGGTCAGCCATCTTGCATCTTCAGATCTTTATTCTGATTCTAATAAAATTCCAATAGCTTATTTTAATATGGTAAAGATAACTTTCAAAATTATATAGAAGAACTAAAGTTTGAAAAACAAGCCAAATAAACTTAGCATTAAAAAATTCTATTTTTGACCAGGCACAGTGGTTCATGTCTGTAATTTCAGCACTTTGGGAGGCCAAGGCAGGAAGATCGTTTGAGCCAAGAATTTAAGACCAGCCTGGGCAACGTGGCAAAATCCCATCTCTACAAAAAATACAGAAATGAGCCAGGCTTGGTAGTGTACGCCTGTAGTCCTAGCTACTCAGGAGGCTGATGTGGGAGAATCACTTGAGTCCAGGAGGTCGAGGTTGCAAGGCTTCATTGAGCCATAATTGTGCCACTACTCTCCAGCATGAGTGACAGAATGAGACTCTCTCTCTCTCTCTCTCTCTCTATATATATATACACATACATATA
>NW_026652277.1:121488869-121548241 GCF_009828535.3 Hylobates moloch | reverse complement strand
CTCTCTCTCTCTCTCTCTATATATATATATACATACATATATATATACGTATATATATACGTATATACATATATATACGTATATATATACGCATATATATACATATATACATATATATACACGTATATATGTATATATATATACGTATATATATATGTGTGTATATATATATATATATATTTAAAGGAAGTGCCAAAACAAACCATAACCAGAGAGGAGATATGTGCCTCATACATATTGCCATATTACTGACAATAGATTTGTATCTAAAAAGGTATATATATACCACAATGTTTATACAATGATAAGTAAAAGAAAACAAACAACCAGGTATCCAAAGAGAAGCATAGAATGGTGAATCTATTCATGCAATGGGATATATAAATCCTATAAAATGAATACAAAATTATAGATCAATTTCAAAGATAGTATTTGGGGTTAAAAAATTAAGTCACAAAAGAAAAGACAGGATGGATCCATTTATATAATAATAAAATATACAAAACTAAATAGTGTATTATTTAGAGAGACATGCATATAGCATGTCATTATTAAGAAAGTAAAGAAAATAAATACTTGAAAATTTAGAATAGTTTGTGATTAACTCTTCAGGAAGGAACAGCAGTCTAATTGGGAAGGGACATACAGGGCATCTCAAAGGTATTTATTATGTTTCAATTCTGAAGATGAATGGTACATACATATGCACTTTTATTAATATTATTAGGATCATAAATATATACAATTGTTTCATGCTTTCACAATGTGAAAATCCCTAAACAACATGAAGCCATATAAAATAGACATCTTTTAAAAATTACTATTATAATTGATCATTAATATTTATGCCATCATTAGTGGGTCCTCAGCAGATAGAGTAAATAGAGAGGGATGTACCATGATGAGTTCAGTATTTTTTCTGTCCAACCATATCCAAGGCTCAAAGAATTACCTTGTCAAATAAGTGAAATGTTTAGGGTAATAAAACACCTTTCGGCATTTCAGCAATAGTAGTATAGTCCTGCTTTTATTTATTTTAGCACCAAGCTAATTTTATGCTTGAGAAATAGATAAATTCAGGGTAAATCTTTAGCAATTCCCAATTAATTTTTGACTTATTACATTTAGTAGTGGAAGTAGCAGGATGGAAGAATGAGCAGTGTTAATGGTTAGGAGTTTTTTATAGAGGTTAGGGAAAAGACCAGAAAATATTTAACACGAGTGATGAGAGGGGCTCAGAGCTTCAAGGACTAGATTTTACAGATATTCCTACCTCTAGCAAATAGTAGATTGGTTCTCAGAGAAGGAAAATTAAAGAAATTAAAGATGGAGTTTAGTGGGGAAAATAAGAAAAATGATGATTAATACCTAATGTGTAAAATATAATGAGCTAGCACTTGGTATTAGTTATGCCATTCAATAGCCACAATGAGGTTAATATCACCAAATTATAAATGCTGAAACTTAATCTCAGATGGTAAGTAACTAATTGGTAAATGTCAGAGCTATCCTGAAATCATGGTTTGCTACAGAGATTCTTATTTAATGGTGTGTAATATTCTGGGAAGCGTAAAAACAAAAAATAATTTTTAAAATTTAATTAAATTTATATATTCCTCACATTTTCCACAAATATTTGAGGTGCTTTAGCATTGTATATAATTTGAAATGAAATTCAAAAAATACTTAAATATGTTTAGATCCAGAGAAAATACAAATAGAATAGGAGGATAAGATTATGGAAAAAGGAGGATAGGATGAGTTTCTTCAGAAAAAGATTGTTCAGCAATAAATTTTATTTCCTACCATTTGTTGGTGTGGTTTAAACCAAAATTAAAATACAGATATCTAGAGAGATAAATGGATTGAAACTTTATTCAAAAACTCTCAGCAAACATTATCACTCTCATGGGACTTGAGATTCTGTATATAATCTGTGAGTCAATGTTGACTTTTACTATCTCTCTACAGATTGATTTTGCAGCAGAACATATCTTGTGCACCAAGATTTGGAAGAAGCTTTTTTAGAACCTCCAACTTTACAGTAGCCATATTTGTTGTGGAAAGTTACTGTGTAAAAGCCTGGTTCTTACAATTAATGATGGGCAAAAGATTCATGTTCATGAATATAACTCAACTGTGTCCAAAATACATACTGTTTTGATATGCAGACATTAGACTTGGTGAGTGTGACATACTCTTTTCCTCTGAATTCTCATCTTCAGCCAATACTAAAAGTCTGTCATTTAAATAAACTTTTTCTGGTAATAAATTATGAGGACCAAAATTTGAGTTTAATTACAAGTGGACCTGACGCAGTTCATCAGGAAATAAAGAGCAATAGATGTCTGTACTGTATAGGTGATTATCAACCTATTGCGTTGATTAGAAAAAAATTATACATTTTACAAGATCAGGTGTTAAAGAGAAAAAAAATGGAGAGAAAAAAAGAGATTCTGCCTAGAATATATTTTCTTTAAATATATGCTTACCCTGTAGAGGATGAGAATAATTCCAAATTCTAGATCTGAATGGAGCACTACATTTAGACTGTAGAATATCAGAAATATGGACAAGAGTTGGACCATTTTGCAACTATAAGTTTTAAAGTTTTGCCAAAATATATATTGTAGAAAAGGTAAAGGATGTCGGGGACCATCCCGCAAAGTGCTTTCCCTATAAGACTGGTAGAATGTTGGGACCAATTATAGAAATAGGCTGAAGTGTCAAAAACAAGCTTAACTCATTTGAAAGGTGTAAAGAGTACCTAAGGGAAAGGAAATGAATGAAGATATTGACTTGGTTTTACAGCTACAGAAAAAGAGAGAGCAAACTGGCATGTTTAGACCATGACAAATGATTTGAGACCTGAAGAATTCAAAAACTATCAAAAGGTCAGATTTCGAGTACGAAAAAAAAATGAGAGAAGACATATGACTTTTAGTAGGGCCTTAGGTACCCAGTTCTGGGAAGCATCCTCAACAAGTCACTATTATGTCTTCTGTCAGTCTTTCTACTGAAAGTTTGAAGATCAATACACTGGAAAAAATGTGAAGGCAAGGGGAAAATACTTCTCAAAGTAGTATCTACAAGTCTAAGGAATTAAAAACACAGGCCGGGCACGGTGGCTCACGCCCATAATCCCAGCACTTTGGGAGGCCGAGGTGGGCGGATCACGAGGTCAGGAGCTCGAGACCATCCTGGCTAGATCAAGACCATCCACGGTGAAACGCAGTCTCTACTAAAAAAAATACAAAAAATTAGCTGGGCGTGGTGGCGGGCACCTGTAGTCCCAGCTACTCGGAGAGGCTGAGGCAGGAGAATGGCGTGAACCCGGGAGGCGGAGCTTGCAGTGAGCCGAGATCGCGCAGCTGCACTTCAGCCTGGGCGACAGAGCAAGACTCTGTCTCAAAAATAAATAAATAAATAAATAAATAAATAAATAAATAAATAAAAACACAAGCTGTGGTGGATTTTCAGAAGCACAAGTATTAACAGATTGGTATTTTTAGGGGTGGAGGATAGGCAGTATTTATTCTTGGTTGTCTTTTTGGAAATTTGTAGGAAAGCTTGCTGCTCTATGAGGAGTATTCTCCTAAATCTATTCTGTATAACTGTATTATTTACCTAATTAAAACATTGCCAGGCACTTTTTCAAAATGCATCTTTCTGTCAATCATTGTTACACATATTCATGTTATCTATTATGGAAAAAAAAGATTGCAGTAAAGTCGAAGAGTTTTTTGGAGTATGCACAAATTGTAGTCCAGATAATACTCGTAATTATATTTCACACATGAGCAAGAGCTAGTAATAGGGGAGCTAGTAATAGGGTTTCTAGGATGGGTCCCACATCCATGTTTAGAACTACAGGCACCTAAGGAAATAATGTGCTTAAGTAAGTCAATTGCATGAAAATTGCAGCTGTGCAATTGGTTAAGTTCTGAGTTACTAAGCATACTGAGGCTGACTCAACTTTTATTTTTCTGATTTATTGGATTTGCTTTGAATTCTCCATTGAATAGAGTTTAATTTCAGCTTATAAGTTTTTAATGGAATGTTGTAATTATTTTCTAACATATTTCAAAAATAGTTTAATATTTATTTTGACTTCTAGTTTGCTTAATTAATTTTAGTGTGGTGTTAATTAAGATCCATACATTTCATACAATAGGAAATTTATTTAGGGAGAAGTGTGTGTATGTGTGTATTCTTTCTTGAAAGGCTTCTGAGTTTTCTGTGCAGGCACACCTTGTTTTATTGCACTTTGCTTTATTTTACTTTGTGGATATTGCATAGTTATTGTTCACAATGCTGTGTTGAACAAGTCTGTTGGCACTATTTTTCTAACAGTATGAATTCACTTTGTATCTTTGTGTCACATTTTGGCAATTCTTGCAGTATTTCAAACTTTTATGTTATTATTATATCTGTTATGGTGATTGTAATCAGTGATCTTTGATGTTACTATTGTAATTGTTTTGGGTTGACATGAATTGTGCCCATATAAGATGGCAAACTTAATCAATAAATGTTGTATATGTTTTGACTGCTCCACCAACTGGCCGTTCCCCCATCTCTCTCCCTTCCCGAAGGTTCCTTATTCCCTGAGACACAA
Source organism: Hylobates moloch (assembly GCF_009828535.3). Taxonomy (NCBI): domain Eukaryota; kingdom Metazoa; phylum Chordata; class Mammalia; order Primates; family Hylobatidae; genus Hylobates; species Hylobates moloch. Next base: position 121,543,623 of record NW_026652277.1, on the reverse strand, counting down.
CAATATTGAAATTAGGCGAAATAATAACCTGACAATAGCCTCTAAGTGTTAAAGTGAAAGGAAGAGTCACATGTCTCTGAATTTAACCCAAAAAATAGAAATATGATTAAGTTTAATAAGGGAGGCATCTCAAAATCCAGCGTAAGCTGAAAGCTAGGTCCCTTGTGCCAAACAGTTAGCCAAGTTGTAAATGCAGAGGAAAAGTTATTGAAGGAAATTAAAAGTGCTACTTCAGTGAACACACAAATGGCAAGAAAGCAAAACAGCCTTATTGCTGCTAGGGAGAAAGTTTGAGTGCCTGGATAGAAGATCAGACAGACACAACATTCCTTTAAGCCAAAGCTTAATCCAGAGCAAGCCCCTAACTCTCTTCGATTCTGTGAAGGCTGAAAGAAGTGAGAATACTGCAGAATAAAAGTTTGAAGCTAACAGAGGTTGATTCATGAGATTTAAAGAAAGAAGGCATTTCCATAACATAAAAGTACAAGGTGAAGTAGCAAATGCTGATACAGAAAGTATAGCAAGTTATCCAGAAGAGCTGACTAACATAATTGATGGTGGCTATACTAAACAACAGATTTTCACTGTAGATGAAACAGCTTTATAATGCAAGAATATGCCATCTAAGGACTTTCATAGCTAGAGAAAAGTTAATGCCTGGCTTCAGATCATCAAAGCTTCAGAGAACGGGCTGACTCTTTTGTTAGGGGCTAATGTAGCTGGTGACTTTAAGTTCAAGCCAGTGCTCATTTATCACTTTGAAAATCCCAGGGCTCTTAAGAATTATGATAAATCTACTCTCCCTTAGCTCTATAAATGGACAACAAAGCCTGGATGACAGCACATCTGTTTATAGCATGCTTTAGCTGAATACTTGAAGCCCACTCTTGAGACCTACTGCTCAGAAAAAAATATTTCTTTCAAAATATTACTGCTCATTGACAATGTGCCTAGTCAGCCAAGAGCTCTAATGGAGATGTACAAGGAAATTAATGTTGTTTTCATGCCTTCTAACACAATATCCATTCTGTAGCCCATAGATCAAGGAGTAATTTAGACTTTCAAGTCCTGTTATTTCAGAAATACATTTCATAATGCATGGTTGGCATAGATAGTGATTCCTCTGATGGACCTGTGCAAAATTAATTGAAAACCTTTTGGAAAGCATTAATCATTCCAGATGCCATTAGGAACATTTTTGTTACATGGAAGGAGGTCAAAATAGCAACGTTAACAGGAGTTTGGAAGAAGTTAATTCTAACCCTCATGGATGACTTTAAGGCTTCAGTAGAGGAAGTTACTGTAATTATGATAGAAGTAGCAAGAGAACTAGAACTGGAAAAGAAGCCTGAAGATGTGACTGAATTGATGAAATTTCATGATAAAACTTTAACGAATGAGGAGTTGCTTTTTATGGATGAGAAAGCTAAGTGGTTTCTTGAGATGAATTCTATTCCTGATGAAGATGCTGTGAACATTACTGAAATGACAACAAGGAACTTAAAATATTATATAAACTTAGTTGATAAGTCAGGAGAAGAGTTTGAGAAAATTGAAAATTGACTTTTTTTTTTTTTTTTTTTAACAGAGTCTTGTTGCCCAGGCTGGTCTCAAACTCCTGGGCTCGAATGATGCTCCCACCTTGGCCTTCTAAAGTGTTGAGATTATAGGCATTAGCCACTGTGCCTGTCCTCCAATTAAAAAAGAAAGTTTAACATACTATCAAACAGTATCAAACGCTACAGATAAATCTTTCCTGAAAGGAAGAGTTCATTGATGCAGCAAACTTCATTGTTGCTTTATTTCCAGAAATTGCCACAGCCACTCCAGCTTTCAGCAACCACCACCCTGATCAGTCAGCAGCTACAAGCATCAAGGCAAGTTCTTCCACCAGCAAAAAATACATCACAACTCAATGAAATCTCAGATGATTGTTAGCATCTTTGACCAATAAAATATTTTTAATTAAGGCATGTACATTGTTTAATGGACATAATGCTATCACACATTTAATAGGCTATAGTATAGTATAAACATATCTTTTATATGCACTAGAAAACCAAAATATTCATGTGACTTTCTTTTTTGCAATATTTGTTTTATTGTGGTTGTCTGGAACTGAAGTTCTTCCACCAGCAAAAATACATTACAACTCAATGAAGTCTCAGATGATTTTGGCATCTTTGACCAATAAAATATTTTTAATTAAGGTATGTACATTGTTTTATAGACATAATGCTATTGCACTCTCTGACGTATGCATGTATATTAGTGAAGTATATTGACCCGATTAATATTTTACAGCCACAGCCCGGATGTGGCACACATTTTTTCTGGCCACCATTCATTTTTGAGAAATTGGCCACTTGGTCATATCTACCTGCAAGGGGGCCTGGAAAATAAGGTTTCTAGCTGGTTGACCATGTTTCCAATTCAACTTTTTAACTATGAGAAAAAGAAAGAATGGTTTTAGGGGGAAACTTAGCAACATAACACAAAGATCAAAACGCAGTCAAACCTTCTGTACACTCTGATTTGTTCAATTTTATCTTACGATTTTATGTATTTTTATATCATATTACACAGCACGTCTTCTTCAAACCTCTTCTTCTCCAAATAAAATAGCAGTGGTGGCATTATATAAAAGCACTTACACTGCAAGTGTGTGCATAGACACAGATACATACATACATCGTATATGTAGCACCCATAAGTACACATAACCACACATATACACACATGTACACATATACACACACAGATATTCAGGTAAAATATCTAAGGTCAATGGAAAAAGAGACAATTCTAGAATTTCTATGAAAAAGTAGGGAAGATACAAAAGAATGAAACTCAGACTGTCAGGCTTCTCATAGGCAGCTTAACAATATCTGTAGAAATCTCAGTGGAGAAAGTCCTTGAAACCAATATTATATATTTGACAAAATTATCATTTATATATAAGGATTAAATAAAGACACTTGGGTCATGCAGGAAATCTAAATGAACCACTTATATTCTTCTTTTCTTAAAAAAACAAATCACTTAAAAATGGACTCAGTAAAATAAAGTCATAACAAAGATTTCCAATTCAATAAAGAAAACAGAAAATAATAGAGAACAATAAATACACAGTTGACTTAAAATAGCCATTGTTAACATAGTGGCATTTTAAGAAATTATTAGGAAACAAATAATAAAATGTGGAGATTATCTAAATATAATAACTACTACTTTAAACCAAATTTAAGATTACAGCTAATTTCAATAAAATCCTGGTGACAGGGAATGCTGGAGAGATAGTAAACATGATAAAGATGTTTGCATGTGTGTGCACACGTGTGTGTGTGTGTGTGTGTGTGTGGAGTATAATTCATTTATACTATGAATATATAATTTAATATTGATTAAAATAACTTTTTGGGTTAGAAGTCATAGGTACTGCTTAGCTATAACTTGATTTGATGAAGTAATAAATAACTTCAAGTTTCATAATATATGCTAACATAAAACAAATAGATGTAGAACTTCCAAACCACCAGAAATTAGTGGGAGAACAGACAATAAACAATACTCAATTCTCTATGAAAGAACAGGAAGAAAGAAAATAAATAAGAAGCACATGTATATTTCTATTAAAACATAATAAAATAAGTTATGTCAGAAATATGATAAAATGAGTGATTGTAAAAAATAAGAAATGACAAAATAATGCTACTAAATTTAAACATTATCAGATTGAGTTAAAAAAGCAAAATTCAGCAATATATCATTTATAAATTTTGTTTACAACTAAATGATATAAAAATAATTGAAAATAAAGCAATGACCAAAGATACACAAATGAATAGCAATGGAAATGCTATTTCCCAAACAATGAAATTTATGACAAAATGATTAAGTGGGAATGAGAAAAATGTTTAATTTTTGAGAAAACAGGGATGCCATCAGATAATGGGTACAGGTATGCCTCGGTGTGCAGAATCAAGTGAGCCTGATTGATCCATTCAGAGGCATAAAGCTCTTCTCTGGTGCTTTGGACAAGGCTTGCATATTACAGCGTCTGTCTAATACGCTGACTAAGACAGCCACACTGTCTTAGTCCAGCCTTCTTGGGCACACCATAGTTTATCTTTCAATAAAGGTAACTACACGCAAGCATAAAAACTATGCTACTCATAAAAACGTCTCTATCAGTTAAACTGCTAAGTATTCAAAACAAAGTCAACAAATCAGCAACAGTGAAAACAAAGAGAACTAAGAAAGATCCATTTAAACCAAGAACATGTAGAAACTAGAGTATTAATCCAAGACAAGAGTGCTCATTAAAGATGATATTGATAAGGATAAATGTTAAGTATTCAACTCCATTTAAATGCAACTACTCAAAATGTACGTCTTTCCAAAAGAAATCAGTGGCACCTTGTCAAATGCCTTAAAATAAAAGTGGTGGGGGAATTGCTGACATAGCTTCTTCCACTTTCCTTCCGGATGTCTGGTACTTACATACTCCCCTGGCCCTTCAAGTCTTTCCTCTTTCCACTTGAGGAGGCAGTGTGTCCGTTCTGAGATCTCAAACTCTGTGCTGGGAGAACCACTGCTCTCTTCAAAGCTGTCAGACACGAACGTTTAAGTCACGATTTTCTGCTGCCTTTTGTTCAGCTATGTCCTGCCCCCAGAGGTGGAGTCTACAGAGGCAGGCAAGCCTCTGCTTGAGCTGCGGTGGGCTCCACCCAGTTTGAGCTTCCCAGATGCTTTGTTTACCTAGTCAAGCCTCAGCAATGGCGGATGCCCCTCCCCCAGCCTCACTGCCGCATCGCAGTTCAATCTTGGACTGCTGTGCTAGCATTGAGCAAGGCTTCATGGGCGTGGGGCCCGCCTAGCCACGCGCAGGATATAATCTCCTGGTGTGCTGTTTGCTAAGACAGTTGGAAAAGCACAGTATTTGAGCGGGAGTGTCCCGAGTTTCCAGGTACCTTCTGTCATGGCTTCCCTTGGCTAGGAAAGGGAATTCGCCGACCCCTTGTGCTTCCCAGGTGAGGCAATGCCCCGCCCTGCTTCGGCTCATGCTCCATGGGCTGCACCCACTGTCCTGCACCCCCTGACAAGCCCCAGTGAGATGAACCTGGTACCTCAGTTAGAAATGCAGAAATCACCCTTCTGCATTGTTCATGCTGGGAGCTGTAGACTGGAGCTGTTCCTATTCGGCCATCTTGGAATAATCTCTCATATATCTTATGGAAAATACATCCAAATTGTAGTACCCTTTTGGTTATACTATACCAAGGTTGATGAGTTGTACAATAGAGTGGTAACTTTGAATGTCATGTGCAAAACTTTCGTTATTTTTTTATTTTTATTTTTTTTACCTTAGATCACCAGATAATCCGTTTATTCTTTCAAAAACTGGATACATGGAATAAAGGAAATAATTAGGAATTTTGAGATAATATAAATGTGACACATTTAGTCAAAATATTGAAGCAGTATTAAAGAGAAGCAATAAATAAGTGATGTTTTTGAAAATAAATGTTTGTTATTTTAGAGTAATGCAGCATTAGTAGAGTTGTTTCTGTCTTTTTCTCAAAAAAGACTTGGAGGCCGGGCGCGGTGGCTCACGCTTGTAATCCCAGCACTTTGGGAGGCCGAGACGGGCGGATCACGAGGTCAGGAGATCGAGACCACGGTGAAACCCCGTCTCTACTAAAAATACAAAAAATTAGCCGGGCGTGGTGGCGGGCGCCTGTAGTCCCAGCTACTCGGAGAGGCTGAGGCAGGAGAATGGCGTGAACCCGGGAGGCAGAGCTTGCAGTGAGCCGAGATCGCGCCACTGCACTCCAGCCTGGGCGACAGAGCGAGACTCCGTCTCAAAAAAAAAAAAAGACTTGGAGTAGTAAATTATGTGGAAAAGTATTCTTTAGTCACTACCATTTGATTTGCTTAAACAGAGATCTTGAAGGCTATACATGAATTCATGGAATATAATTATACTTTTCTGAAACATATGTATAGAGTTTACAATGTTTCTCGATATTTCAACAATTATATATTATTCTGCCAAAATTAGGTGTATCATGCACGTTTCAAATTCCATTATTTAATGGCTCTATGTATTGTCATAGTTCAAAGAGACACCATTCAATGTGTCCTAAAGGTATTAAAAAATCTAACCATTACTCTATAAAGTGTGTATAATAGATGTATCAGTGAAAAAACATATTATGTACAGATCTCAAAAGACGTGATTTTCAACCTTAAGTACAACTTTCAAGTAGTTCTCCTATATCTATTGATTTGGGCAATTTTCCTTTTTTTCTGATTTGTGATTTTTCTGTTATTCTTTTTATTAAGTTATAGAACTATGAAATTGATTTTCTTTGGAAACTTTTTCCCCACTATTTTAACTTTGAAAGAGATTCTAGCATCCCATCATATTTTTCCCCATCAAAATTGCCTGAATTAAAATTGGCAACCTAAAATTAGTTTTCTAACTATAATTTTGAATTTTGTTTAAATTGCATTTTTCATAGATTTGTAAAATTTGAAATCAATTATGTGTTTAACTATGTGAGGGGGAAGAAAATTAAAGTCACATTGTAAGTGAAGCAAATCATTGTTACCTTTTATCATGCTATAAAATGCATGCTTTGGTATATGAAATATGTGAAGAAGTTTGAAACTTTGGATAAATTGTTTTTTCCTCTGTATTCTCCCAGAAGAGCTGTCTATAGTAAAATTATAGAGCCTGGAGTGGATTTATGTAATTAGCTTGGTTGCAAGCCATCCTTCCCATAGGTCAAGCCAATTAAAGGATAACTAAGGGAGATATGGCTCCAAACAGTGGCATATGGCACAATGGCACTAATGCTCACTGGAGAGGGAAAACAAAGTCACATGGATTATAACTTTGACATAAAATGAAATTGGATGTTGAACACTCGGACTCAAAATCTCCCTCCCTTTTTGTTTTTACTCTGCATAATTTTTTTTTTCTCTCTTCTGCTCAGTGTGCTCTTTAGTGAGAGGAGGAGAGGAAGATGTGAACACTGTGATTTTAGTCACGGTATTATTTGCCACAGTGTGATTTGCCACATGGTGATCATGGTATTAGTTGCCACTCTGTGATCAACAACTTCCTGGCTTTGTTGTTAGTACTGGCAAAGATCCAACTTTGATGCCATGGCATATGCTAGTTTGCTAAAAATTCAGCTTCCTACTTTAGAAATCTGAGCGTGCAGCCTCAGGACCGAGATAGACATTCGATGGGGTTAGTCTGAAGATTAGGCAAAAACTTTGAGTAAAGTGTTAAAATAATATGTAGAAGAAGCAGTTTGAATTAATAATGCTAGATTGTATTTAGTGGTAAAAATAAATAAAATTACAATCTTCACAGATTTTTCTTTACAAATTTAAGGTTAAAAGGGGAGAATTTTAGCGAATAGAAAAATAAATGGAAGTGTGGAGTTACTCATAATATAATCAAACACATAGATTGTGTCAATTAGTGGTACTCAGAAGTGTTAGAAGTGTAAATTGACAGGCTCACAAATGTATAGATGTTTGTTTCTTAATTAAAAGTCCATCAACTACTGCTTCAGGATTAACTTTAGATTGCAAAACAATTTGCCATCAACTGTGATGGGATTTCAATCCGCTCTGCAGTTTGTTCCCTTGGCTCTGTTCGTTGGCCCATTTTAAGGACTAAATTGTTGAAACTAAAGCTAAAAAGAAGTAGAAAATTAAGCCATTTTAACGACATTTTAAAGGACTTTGTATTGCACCAAAAATAGCTACTTTGAAAACTATGGATAAAATATTAGAGATTTATTTTCCTTCTGTCTCTGCTACTAACTTGCTGTGTGATTTTAAACACATTTGATTTCACCTCTATCTGCCTTAGTTTCCTTACTTATGAAGTAATGGGAGTCTGGGAGTGGGGTGACTACATGGTCTGTGATGTTTTCTTCTGCCATAAACATTCTGAGTCTAATGCACCTATTTTTAAATCAGATTTCAATCTGCAGAAAAATAAAATGAAGAGTTAGGTTGAGGGGAGATTATAATAAAGTGCATATCTAGAAAAGATAATTCAGTTTTTTAAACCACAAATAGTTACTCTTTTGAACAAAGGTTGCTGTATACTATGGCATGTGGTGCATCACCCCTTTACCTCAACATTTTTCCTTGAGAACTATACTAAAAGACTTCACATCCCATGTCAGCATTCCCTCTCTATCCAAATGTCTTTATTTTCTCATCTTATATTGCCTAAATTATTTGCATTGCATAGCCATTGTTCTTTAGGGACCTACATTCAAAAGACTGCTCTGTGCTGAATCACATTGAATTTTACCCTAGACATTTATTAATGCCTAATAATATCAGTTTTCACATAGAAAAATGCTTTATTTAAGCACTCTTTGTTCTGACAGTCTGTCTCATTAAGCAATATTGCATTTTTGCTGTGAAAGATGCATAGAAATATGAAAATAATTTTCATTATTCACATATGCTGTGGCTGAATTTATAAATACTTGAAGTAAAATATACTTTTTATATTCTAATTTATTGACATCTTGTGAATTTTCAGTACATGGATAGTTCATGCTCTGGCTATCTTATTCTCCTCTAAAAATCCGTAAGCAAACATGTTATTCATGAGCCTACATCTGACTATAGACTATAGATGAAAGGTTTTACCTTGTCCCCCAGTGCTGTGTACAGAGACTGAATGGTATCCCTAAACTTAGTTTCTTTAAAATGCTACAAGCTAAACTAGAACTGGTAACAAGAGTATTGTAGCAGAATTATCAGTTCATTTTTTAAAATAAAGGTGGGTGTGTGAGACTTGTCACATCTCTATATTTACAGTGAAAAGTCAATTGTAGGCAGTTTGTGTTGAAAATGACAGCATTTCTATCAAACTCTACATCAGCTGCTGCTAGCCAGAGTCAGAATTATCATCCTTCACTGGGCTGTCTTGCTTTATGATATCAATTAGCAAACAATCTGTTTTGTTGGCACATGGTACGATTAGGATGCAAAACAGAGTTACTGTGAAGCAAAACATTTTTCATGGAAAAGGCTTTTTTGCCCATCCATGAGGAGGGGGAAATGGTATCATTTTTCTGTCTTTCAGTCTTTCTTTAATTTGACAATGATGTTAGTTTATCAACACAAATACACGTAATAATATTATTAGGTTGGCTGTTTTTATCTTTTCCAATAATGTTAATATTTAATTTTTAAGTAATTTACAGCTTTTTTTTTTTTTAGTTTTCACTTGTTCTAAAATTTATGTTAGAATCCCTACTTACACTCTAGAAAACATTACAAAAAAAACCAAATACCAAAAAACAAAACACACACACACGTTCCACAAAAAGCAGAAGAAAAGGTACACTAGAGGGCACTAGTAAGCTATACTTTTTATTTTATTTTATTTTTTCACTTACCAATGTAATTTGCATGTCTTTAGGGATGATTTTACCACTTAATGTGATCTACTTGAGACTACTCATTTTTCTTTGTTTCTACTTGTGTTTTTTTTTTTTTTTTTTAGAATAAAAAAGAAGCCGAGGAAGCTCCTTTGCTATTTTTCATTGACCAGGAAGTTCCAGACCTTTAGGTTCATTATTTTGATAAGCTTTATCCCACATGGATTGTCTGAGTGGCCTTTATACCTTTATTGAAATCCCCTGATTTGGTCCTATGACATTTCTGATGCTTTTTTTGAAAGAGCATCTCTACAGCTGCAAGTGATTGCTACTTAAGCCCAATTGTAAGGGTTTCGAGATGTACACAAATCACTCCTGGCTGTTTTCTTAAGCCACATTTAAACCCTAGTCTCCAGAGGTGAAAGGCAAGATGTTAAGTAATCTGCCACCTGGCTCATTCTAACGTGATTGGTAGAGAAGACAAATTCATTTTCTGAAAAATAAACAAGAATAATTTTTTCTTAAAAGGTCAAATGAAATTAATGCTTCATGCTCAAATCTTTGGCATTTCAATTAGCTTTTAAAAGTCAGAAACAAATAGAGATCTCTAAAATGTGCCTAAAGAGAACATACATTGTATTTGTTAAACAAAATAAACCAAACTTAATGACTTTCTCAAAATATATTGCTCTTGCCTTCTTATTTAACAAGATTTTTTTTTTAATTTTAAGTTCTAAGAAGACCGTAGGAATAAGTTTTAGTCCCCAAATCTCTGTTGTTACTGGGTACTAACTTTCATTCTTTCAATTGCGCATTCTTTTGAAATATTATTTATTAAAATCATGAGTAAAAAGGTGAGAGTTAGTTCACAAGTACACCTAATGTAAAGAATGTAGAAAATTCCTAATAATTGTAATTATAATATTAATTAAATTGCTTATAGTGATATTTAGTAAAATACAGTTAAACCTTGATAATAGTCCAAATCCAATCTGTTGAAATCTAATATTTTGCAGTAAAATATCTTTTGGAATTTCTGCTCTCAAAGACTCAGTTACAAAAATACAAATATTTATAGTGTATATCTTATGTAACATGCATTTTTTTTCTAATACCCATATGTTACTTCTGTCAACATGTAACATATAGGAGCCACCTTAAAATAGGACTAAAGAAATCCATTCTCATATCATCATCCTAAAATGCTATATTCTGAAATATTGATCACCTAAATTCCACCTTAGCCGCCTCCCCACTACACACAATACCAACCATTACCATTGCCATCTTTTCTGTTGTTGAAGTTATTTTTAAGATTTGATTGGGAGAATTTTCCCAGGTTGTGGATAGGATGGGGGAAAACCTGCAGAAGACAGGGCTTAGGTCAGTGGGATGGCATTATTTTTCTCCTTTGCTATGCCAGTAGTCATTTGCCAGTCTGTTGGTCTGTTATCTCTATGGACACCAGGTTAAAAAGGCATTAAAAACATGGCACCTCATATATTAGATCAGATAAGATCAAAATGAATTTGGTCAAGTTCATGCTGGCAGGCAAGTGATGGAGTCAGACCAGGACTGAAAACCAAATTTGTTGTGGCTTCAAGTCCAAGGCTCTTTCTGCTTCACAAACCTGTTACGAAGGGGAAGTCAAAATCCCCACCCACCACCCAAATCTCATCTTGAATTGTAATATCCAAAATCCCTATAATCCCCACATATCAAGGGAGAGACTAGGTGGGGGTAATTGATTCACGGGGGCTGTTTCACCCATGCTGTTCTCCTGATAGTGAGTTCTCAGGAGATCTGATGGTTATATAAGGAACTCTTCCCCCTTCACTCTCTCCCACCTTGCTTCCCCTTTGCCTTCTGCCATGATTCTAAGTTTCCTGTGGCCTCCCCAGCCATGCTGAGTTATGAGTCGATTAAACCTCTTTCCTTTATAAATAACCCAGTCTTGGGCAGTTCTTTGTAGCGGTGTGAAACGGACTAATACAACCTACAAGTGTTTATTAATTCTCTCTACGTAAGTTTTGAATAATTATTGTAATGATTTAAGATTATTAAAGAAAGTCAATTTTCAGTAACTGAGATGACTAAAATTATTCTTTTTCCAGCTTTATTGAGGCATAATTGATACATAAAATTATATATATTCAAAGTGTACAACATGATTTCACATAATTATACATATTCAAAGTGTACAACGTGATTTCATGTATGTATACCTTGTAAAGTTACGATGATCAAGCTAATTAACATTACCCATTACCTCCCATAGTTTTTTTTTCTTTTTTTTGCATATGATAAGAATACTTACAACCTACTCTTTTAGCCCTATTTCAAGTATAATATCTTATAATTAACTATAGTCACCATGCTTTTCCTTAGGTCCCCAGAACTTATAACTGCAAGTTTGTACCCTTTAATCAACATTGCCCCCATCTTATCCACCTCTTCAGATTCCTGGCAACCAACATTCTACTACCTGTTTCAGTGTATTTGACTATTTTATATTCCACATATAAGTGAGATCATACAGTATTTTTCCTTCTGTGTCTGGCTTTTTTCATTTAGACTAATGTCCCTCAGGTTCATCCATCCATGTTGTTGTGAAAGGCAGGGCATCCTTCTTTTCTAATGCCAAATAATATTAAATTATATATATATATATATTGAATTTATATAATATATATATACATATGCATGCACACACACACAGAACACATATATATTTATAAACCACAATTTCTTTATTCACCCATCAATGAATATTTTTTCCTTTATTTCTTCTAAAAAAAAACAAAAAACAGGATACATATGCAGAATGTGCAGGTTTGTTACATAGGTATACATGTGCCATTGGTGGTTTGCTGCACCTATTGACATGTACTCTAAGTTCCCTCCCCTCATCCCCCAACCCTAATCCCCCAACAGGCCTTGGTGTGTATTATTCCCCGTCTATGTCCATGTGTTCTCAATCTTCAAGAACATGTGGTGTTTGATTTTCTATTCTGTGTTAGTTTGCTGAGAATGATGGCTTCCACCTTCATCCATGTCCCTGCAAAAGACATGATGGCCTTCCTTTTTATGGCTGCAATGTATTCCATGGTGTATATGTGTCACATTTTCTTTATCCAGTCTATCATTGATGGGCATTTGGGTAGGTTCCATGTCTTTGCTATTGTAAATAGTGCTGCAATAAACATATGTGTATATGTGTCTTTATAGTAGAATGATTTATATTCCTTTGGATATATACCCAGTAATGGGATTGCTGGATCATATGGTATTTCCGGTTCTAGATCCTTGAGGAAAATACCATACTGTCTTTCATAATAGCTAAACTAATTTATATTCTCAACAACAGTGTAAAAGCATTCCTATTTCTCCACAGCCTCACCAGCATCTATTGTTTCTTAACTTTTTAATAATCATCATTCTGACTAGCATGAGATGATATCTCATTATGGTTTTGATTTGCATTTCTCTGATGATCAATGATGTTGAGCTTTTTTTCATATGTTTTTTGGCCATGTAAATGTCTTCTTTTGAGAAGTGTCTGTTCATATCCTTTGCCTATGTTTTGATAAGGTTTTTTTTTTTTTTTTCTTGTAAATATGTTTAAGTTCCTTTTAAATTCTGGATATTAGACCTTTGTCAGATGGGTAGATTGCAAAAATTTTCTTCCACTCTGTAGGTTGCCTGTTCACTCTGATGATTATTTCTTTTGCTGTGAAAAAGCTCTTTAATTTATTTAAATCCCACTTATCAATTTTGGCTTTTGTTGCAATTGCTTTTGGTGTTTTTGTCATGAAGTCTTTTCCCATCCCTATGTCCTGAATGGTATTGCCTAGGTTTTTTTCTAGGATTTTTATGGTTTTGGGTTTTACATTTAAGTCTTTAATCCATCTTGAGTTAATTTTCATGTAAGTGTAAGGAAGGGGTCCAGTTTCAGTTTTCTGCATATGGCTAGCCAGTTTTCCCAGCACCATTTACTGAATAGGAGATCCTTTCCCCATTGTTTGTTTTTGTCAGGTTTGTCAAAGGTCAGATGGTTATAGATGTGTTGTGTTATTTCTGAGATCTCTGTTCTGCTCCATTGGTCGATATGTCTGTTTTGGTACCAGTACCATGCTGTTTTGGTTACTGTAGCCTTGTAGTATAGTTTGAAGTCAGGTAGTGTGATGCCTCCAGCTTTATTCTTTTCCATCAATGAACATTTTTATTGTTTCAATATCTTCACTGTTGTGAGTAAATCTGCAATGGATACGGGAGAGTAGATATCTCTTTCATACATGGATCTCATTTCCTTTGGATATATATCCAGAAGTGGGATTGTTGGATTATATAGTATTTTTAGTTTTACATTTTTGAAGAACCTCCATAATGCTTTTAATAATGCCTATACTGATTTACATTCCTATCAGTGGTGTGTGAGGGTTCCTTCTCTTCCACATTCTCACTAATACTTGCTATTTTTTGTCTTTTTGATAAAAGCCATCCTAACAGCTGTGAGGTAATATTCCATTATGGTTTTGATATGTATTTCCCTGATGATTAGTGATATTGAACACCTTTTCATATACCCACCGAGCATCCCTTTTTTGGAAATTACTTTCAAATAAAATGTATAAAGAAGCTTTTAACATCTTCTGAGTAAGATAACACCTAGCTTTTAAACATGCATGTTTCGAATATTCCCCATTTTCTAGTATGCTTTTTTAAAGTGCAACCAAATAGAGTTGATGTTTACATTAGCAAATGTAAACAAAACATCTTAATTACTAGAAGTATTTGATGTCCTGAGATGTTTTGTTTTCCTAGTGGGAAGCAATTCATTTAAAACATTGTATGAGGGTCATACGTTTTGCTTTAAAATTAATTTGTGGTGCTCCCAACTTAAGGACAAATACTACACTTAAGAGTAAGACAAGTATGACTTTCATAAATATATTTTCATAAAGTCACAAACTGGTTGTTTACCAATTTGAACACACTATCATAATTGTTTTTATTTGCATTAAAATACTCAAAATTAATATTAAAGGCTTGCATTTAAGCCATTTCCATCATTTGTTTTCTCTATTACAATCATACTTTATGCTCTCTCAGTAAATTGCTAGATTTTAAATTTTTACTAAGGTATACTTTATATACAGCCTTATCATTACTATAGTAAGTCCCAATAATAAATACTGCAGAAATAGTTGTAGTCTTATGTGAATATATGCAAAAAGGTTTTCAGGTGTCAGCAATTATGCTGACACTGCAGGCACACATTTAGAACCAAAAATCACATTTAGAAGGCTATCTTGATTCAACCAATGGAAGATCTTGCATTTATGGCATGTTTAAACTATAAAATAAAACAAATTTCCAGTTTCCACAGGAAACAAGTTTAGCAGGTTTATTTCTTAAGAAAACATCTGGTTTCAAATAACACATTGCCAACATTTTGCAGAAAACAAGGCTCTGCAACAGTACAATCAATAGATCTACCTATAGGTATTGATATATGAGAAAAACAAAGACCTTTATTTTGTTGTCATGTAAATAATGGTTTCTCAATTTTGAAATTATATGCATCATCCATTTGACTTGGCTCCATTTGTACATGCCGGCCTGGCATCACAGTATAAAGCCATGTGGTGAGAATATGCTGCCATGACTGGTGGTAGAGCAGGAAGGAAGGTGAATTCTGTGTTACCTCTTAAATTCTCCAAGAGCATGTCACATGATGCTATACCTACAATTCAATACAGTCAAAATTCTAAAACATTTATCTATTAGATGAGGTGTTCAGAGATTATAACTGAGGGCTCTATAGGAAGAAATATCTGCTTGTCCCAAAATGGAAAAATGAGATGAAGAAAGGGAAAGAGGAAAGAAGAAAGGAAGGAAGAGATACTTAATGTCTACCCCTCTGAGAGGCACTGTGATAGCCACTTTTACATGTTAGCTCATTTCATCTTCAATCAAACTATCTTAAAGTAGATAATGCAGCTATATATCAATCCACCAAAGAAAGAGATACAAGTGCCTTTCTATGAAATGTTCTGATACAGTAGGCTGTGTGTGATTGACTAGATTTATTGTTCATCAGAGGAAGACATTGTTCAAAGCATTATAATGTATTATATGTATGTGTTTGTGTGTGTACATGTTCACACATGAGATTGTGCATGAATGCACGCATGTGTATACAGGAAGTGCCAAGTCGGCATTGCAGATGAAATTATTTTGCCATGAAATTCTAAAACTTAGCAAGTTTATGAATAGAAATTTTATTTATCCATCTGATAATTTAAGCTTTTGGAAAAATGTCTGACCTTGGTGGTGGTCCTCAAACCAGCCTTAGATCTGATGATTGCTAGAAGGACTCACAGAACTCAGCCAAGCTGTTATACTCATGGTTATGGTTCACTGCAGAAAAGAATACAGATTAAAATCAGCAAAGAAAAAAGGCACATAGGCAGAGTCCAAGTAAGACTAGGTGCAAACTTTTGGTTATCCTCTCTCAGAGGAGTCAGATGAACAGTAGTTGATTCTTCCAGCAACAGTATGTGACAACACTTGCAAAGTTTTGCCAAACAGGAAAGTTCATCCAAGCTTTAGTGTTCTAAGATTATATTAGGGGTCAGTTATATAGGCATGAAATGACCTATGTGACTGATATAATCTACTCAATCTCCAGCTAACCCCTC
This sequence comes from Hylobates moloch, assembly GCF_009828535.3. Taxonomy (NCBI): domain Eukaryota; kingdom Metazoa; phylum Chordata; class Mammalia; order Primates; family Hylobatidae; genus Hylobates; species Hylobates moloch. The sequence goes on along the minus strand of NW_026652277.1, from coordinate 121,527,485 downwards.
TCCATATGAGAAACTGATGGCCCTGGACTTCAAGTGAATAAAACGTGCATTCATCATAACTATCTGGCTTGGTCCAGGGCCCAAAGGACTCAAAGACATGCTTTTCAGGCAGGCTATTCCAAGGGCTTTGAGGATATCTTCCAAGAGTGACTCAAAGGCCAGTCCTGAAGTCCTTCAGAGCATGTGGGGTTTGGGTAGCCCAGGTCTGCTGAGTTAACTTTTCACTGCATAACATAAAGGCTGCAGGTATTTCCTGATTTCTGCCACCTACTGCACAAAGTTAACATAGTGTATTATGAAGATTTTTAGATGTTGAAGACATATTTCTTCATCAAATAAATAAAGATTATAGCCTGTGGTTAATTTATTCAGAAAGGGACTATGTACAATGCATACTCTCTGATAAAAAAAAAAAAATTGAGGTCAAAATTTAGCTTTCCAGGAAAGTTTTGAGAATATTGGTAAGATTTAGGTTGCAAGTCACCATTCAGAGGCTACCTTGAGGTGCATGCCATATGACTGTACCTTAGGAATTAAGCCCAAAAGTTGGAATTAAGTTGTGTCAGATGCAAGCATAGCTGAGTGCAAGGAAAGATCTAACTAGCAGACATCTGTAGCTTAGAACTGGAATTCAAAAGAACTTGGACATACCCAAGGAATTAGGCATGCTTGGTAGACATGATGGGCTAAGGCTTGGTCAGTTATTAAAATAAGGGGTAGAATAGGTCATTAGTATCCTAAGGCTGCTATAACAAATTACAACAAACTTAGTGGCTGAAAACACCACAAATTTATTATCTTACAGTTCTGAAGGTCAAAAGTCTGAAAATAATCTTAAAGGGTTAAAATTAATGTCAATGCCAAGCTGCATTTCTTCCAGAGGTTCAAAGGGAAACTCTATGTCTTTGCCTTTATCAGCATCCAGAGGCAGCCTGCATTCCCTGGTTCATGGCCTCTTCTTTCATCTTCAAAGTGCATCAGTCTAACCTCTGACTGTCATCACATCTTTTTGTGATTCTGACTCTTGTGTCTCCATTTTTCCTCTTGTAAGAACCTTGTGATTACATTGTACCTACCTGAATAATATAGGATAATTTCCCCACTGCTTGTCTCAAGATCCTTAACATAATTACATCTCTGAAGTTCCTCTGCCATGTAAAGTACCATATTCATAGATTCAGTGGATTAGGATGCAGACATCTTTGGAGGACCATTATCCTGTCTACGTAACAGGAGACAAGGCATCCACAGGAACAGCTGGAGTTGAAGGGGACTTATAGCAATTACCACTTTTTGATGTTGGGTAGCCCAGTCAGGTCCAAAAGAATATGGCTGCAGCCTTGCTTACCTAGGAGATTGCCATCAATCAATGGATGGTATGTAACCCTCAAAGGACCCATCAACATTTAACAGGGATTTTTCCTTAGTTTTGTGACTCTAGAAAACCAGTGGTTAGTAATCAAGAAATACTCCTTATATGAAGGACTCACTCAAATTAACACATGTAAAGAGGAATTGGCTTACCAACTGCCATTTATTTTGCATTTACTATATGTCTAATTTTGCCAAACCAAATACTTAGGTTATTTCATGCAGTTCTCATTGCAGCATTCAAAAATAGGTTTTGGTAATCCTCAATGAGAAAATTGAATCTGAGTGTTCATTTACCTGTCCAAGATGTCTTAGAAAGCAACTTGGAAGAGATAGAATGTGAATCTGAGTGATTTCAAAGCCTAGGCTTTCTCCATTAGAATGCTAGTATGCTAATTAACAACATGGGATATCCCTTTACATGACTTAATTTTTTTCTACCCATAATTATTAATCCATTGTTATGTTCATAATTCAGGGTAATCTCTTTTTCCAATTCCAATGATGTCAAGTTGTGTGTGCTATACAATATTGTATCTAACAGGAAAAAATGATTTTAAACAATTTTAACTAATGTTTGCATGAATTTTAACTCAAATGCTCAGGTTTGAGGATTCCATTATGATGACATTATTCAGCCTTTTAAAACAAATCAACATGATTGGATATCTACAAAAAGAGTGCTAATGGATTATCAGTTTCATCTCTTCTTCTGCCTGGAAGCTTAGCTAGACTAAATTTTGCAGTTTCCCTTCCAGTCGTGGTCTCACAGCCAGCTTCTAGCCCCTGATGTAGCTCATTTCCAGGCTTCATCTATATAAATATCCCACATGTAATCTTTATGATATTTTCTGGCTGACTAGATGGAGAGGGCTTCACAGTAAGCTTGAGAGCCAAATTCCACAAAGTGGAGGAACTCTACTTTCCCAAATACTCTGTTGGAGAAGAGCTACCTAGAAGAGCTATTCAACCAAGAATACTCTTAATATGTTATATTATATTAGTGGGGCTGAAGTCCAGGGGTGGGGTGGTAAAGCTACTGAAATTTTCAGGGTTTATTTACTACAGCAACTATTATTGCCTTAATCAATACAGATCCTATCCTTTGCAATTATTTTATTCCATACCTGAAAAAAACGAGTCTTTTATTGACTGCCATTTCACCTTCCCTGAAGCAAAAACATAAATAAAAAATTTTAAAGAAAGACAAAAAGAAAAAAATTATTAAAATGTCTATGTTTTTAATAGAAAATAAGTGTCATAGGTATCTGTCAGTGAGTAGCAGTGTTTCTTCCCTTTCATCTATGCTTCTGTCCCCAGTGACATCTATATTAATTTCCCATGAACGTTTATGTCACTGTCCTTATAATTGTCTCTAATGGTGCCTAAAGCAAATCTAAATAATCTTACTTTGACAATTTTATGATTTCTATCTTGCAATGTCACAATAAACTTTCACTCAGAATAGATAAAAGCAGAAATGTTAAAAGTAATAAAATAACGAGACTCAGTATCTACTTTAATGCATTTTTGCAATAGCAATAGTACAAGTTATTTTAGTGCTTACCTTAAAATTAAAGTTAATGAAATATGTAAAACAATATAAATTGTGTTATGTGCATGACAAATATCATATAAAACAAAGACATGTATCATATATCTAATAATTATAGACATTACCTATTTATGTTATCCTGTAATTTTGTAACCAGTAATGAATAAATTTCAAAAACAAATCTTCTGAGATTACGGGAATCTCATTATGGGAGGTAATTTTATTGTGTGATAACTGAGGAATGATTCTTTAAGGCCCACTCTTTCCTACTTCATAAGCTTCTAGTCTTGGAGACCAACGTTTAGGCATTAGCAAGCAAACTCTGGAATTTTGAGTTAAGCAGTGATACAATTTGGCTGTGTCTCCACCCAAATCTCATCTTGAATTGTAATCCCCATAATCCCTATATATCTAGGGAGAGACCTGGTGGAACGTGATTGGAACGTGGGGGCAGTTTCCTCCTTGCTGTTTTCCTGATAGTGAGTAAGTTCTCGCGAGATCTGACGGTTTTATAAGGGGCTCTTCTGGCTTCACTTCTCACTCTTCTTTCTCCTGCCACCGTGTGAGGAAGGTCCTTATTTCTCCTTCGCCTTCAGCCATGATTGTAGCTTTCCTGAGCCGTCCCCCAGTCATGTGGAACTGTGAGTCAATTAACCTCTTTCCTTTATAAATTACCCGGTCTTAGGTATTTCTTTAGAGCAATGTGAAAACAGACTAATACAAGCAGGGTAGCAGAAAGTACGTTCACAGACATGACCTACAGGGTTCAAGTGGGCCACGATGAAGTGGATTTTGAAATGTGCAGCAAGATACAGTTAATCCATATTCAGTTATGAGAACTAAGTCCTGTCAGAGCACACCTGACCATGTCACTTTATCCCAGGTATTGTGAGCCCTGTATCTATCTTGGTGCTAAAGAGTTTCCCCTTTTTGATGAATAGCTAATATGATGCTGCCGAAATTGTCAGCACCGACTATTACAAACAAAGTCAGAATCCTAAAAATTTGTCTGGGAGTATCAAAAAAATATCGAATCAGAATTTTGTTCAGCTACATCTGATTGGACATCTCTAGGATTGCAATCTGATGATCCTAATTCTACTTTTTGATGGCAACACTGAAAACAAAATGCATTTAAAGCAGTGTAAACCACTGATTTCCAAACTGGTCTGCAGATTAGAACCACTTGGGGATTGTTAAAAAAAATTCTACAGCGCAGGTAACAGCTGAGAACAATTAAATCACAATCTGAGGCTGCAGTTGGGCCTTCAGAATTTTTTGAATCTCCTAGGTGAATTTAATCTGCAGGCAAGTCTGGGGACCACTTACAGTTATTTAAGAATTTTGATGATGATAATAGGTTCCCATGCCAACTTCTCAACAGAGGTTGTAACTTGTGTATATTAGACAATATTGCCAAACAAATATTATTTCAGTTCAAAGTAACGGGCATGTAACAAAAAAATGAAAAGCATGGAAATTAAAATTACTTATAATCTTATCAACCAAAAATAATTGTGATAGATTTTTTGATCTGATTATTAATAAGGGTGTGTTTGTGTATATGTTTGTAGGTCTAACAAAAATTGCGTACTGTTTTGTAGCCTTTTTCTTCTACTTAACAATTTGTAGAATCAAAATTTTGCTTTTACATGCTGCTTTATGTGGCCTTATTCTGCAGTCCTTTTCAAAAACTCTTCTGGACCAAAGCACCGTTTCCTTTTTTATAATTACTTATCTTTAATCTGCCCTTAAGGCCCTTTGCTTTGGGACTTAAAAAAGTTGAGGTGTACTATTTTAAGTGAATCATAAGCATTTTGTTTGCGTAAGTGAAAATTGGATCTTTTCCCTTCAGATCAAATCAGAAAGAAATTTAGCAAAGAAAGTGGATTTTAAATGTAGCTACATCAAAATCACCTGGAGAGATAGTTAAACTATTCATGGCCTCATCCCAGAGTTTGATTCACTAGATTCAGTATGTCAAGGGTGGGGCCCCAGAATTTGCATTTCTAATAAGTTCCCAGGAAATGCCAGTGCTACTGATTAGAGAACCACACTTTTAGAATGATTTTGATTCTTCGTTATCTTCTCTTTGTTTTTCTTGGTCTCATCTTTATTATGTTACAAGTAATTTTCATTTGCTGCTAGCTTCATAAATTCCCATCTTTGATATAAATTTCCAAATACTTCTTTCAAACATACAACTTCACCAAAACTGACTCAGACTGAGAACTCTGCTTCTGAATAGTTCAAAGTTACTGATACCTTTTCTCAAAAAATGATATGCTGAGGTCTCTTCTATGTCCAATGGGCATGTTACCCTCAACTCACTTCTTCCTCACTGAAAAAAAAAAAAATTATATTCTTTCCTTCCAAATTCTGAGAGATGTATTTACCATAAGTTTGAGATATCAAGAGGGGGGAAAAAGCTCTTGTAACAGGTATGGCAAAATGTTTGTGTAGTGCTTTGTGCACCAGGCTGGAAAAAGCAAATTTCTTCAAACCTGCAAATGAAGGATGTGTTGTGTTTGCTTTGGATGCAATTTTTTAAATCTTTTTCTTTTCAAGTGTTAATTCCTCCAGTAAAGATAATCTGTTCTCTTTCATGTCTCCTCCTTGGGCAATACATTTCAAAGATTAATTTAATATGGATAGCATGCCTGTGTATCTTGCCTAATACAAAATCCTGAGGATATTATTTCTGGTTTAGAAAGCATGGAGAAATTTATATCTAGGAGGTTTGGAACGCTCAGTTATCAGAGAAGTATTGCTGCGTGTCTGGCCCTGGCAGTTTGCCCGTGTTCTCAGTGGGTCATTAATAAAGTCTACAATTGCATCTACATTTAGATTTGCTTCTACACTGACTCAGCAGTTGCAACTGCCATCTTACACTGTCATGGATCATTAAGAAGTTTCACCTGTCATACTTTTTAAAGACACTCTATTCCTGTTTAGGTTAGAGCTGTTTTTCTACTTTAACTTACCTTTCAAAACTGAATTAAATTAAAAAAAAAAAACATATCTGGGGGGAAATGGGGAAATGTTTTAATAAACAACTCAGAATTCAGTAACGGTTTCAACTTCAGTTCCTTTGTGACTTAAAAATCAAGTATTTATTTAGAAAATGCCTTCAGCAAGAGTAGTTTGGGATTTATTTCATGTCACAGATTAAATTATTGCTTGCTTACTTCCTTAACTTGAAATGCATAATTAATATTTCACCGCAAGTTTAGATTAGTAGTTACATTTTCTTTACTTAATTTTCAAAGTCACTTAAAGCCATCTGAGCCCTAGTATTTTTATATCACAAACAATAAATCAAGTTAAATGTTAGAGGCAGAGAGCTCTAATGCTACATTTAAATCCAAAGCACTGATAGCACTACAGTTTAGCTGTGTTATAGACTGTCACCAAATCATAACTCAAATGTTTCATAATTTTTTGATAGAACAGCCCCAATTCAAGAGTTGGAAAGTACTACAACAAATTAGTAATAAGAATATTGAGAATATGAGAGCTCTACTGTTACTTCCATGACAAAATGTGGTAGTTGAGGCTTTATAGTAGAATTTTAAGACCGTAATTTCTGCAAAAATCATCTTACAGACATCAGTCTGAAGATATATTCATTTTAAAGAGTTACGAATGTATGACAATGTCTATGGGCAGGGAAAGTTATGATGTTATAATGCTTCCATCTGAGCCAAAGGATAGCAGATGATATGAAAGGATACCATACATCTGTCTCCTTATAGGTAATTGGTGTGTGTGTGGGAAATCCTGATATTGAAATGGAGTCCTTTTCAAGGTTTCTTGAACCATTGAAATAACAAATGAGCAATACGTAATGATGATATAATTACATTTTAAAGAAGTCTTTTTTTCTCTTCATTTAAAGTAGCAAAGCAAAAAGAAGTGAACAATAATATTATAAAAGATGACAAAATCCATACCTAAGCTGTAATTGTGGAGATATTCTTGGTTTGCATTTTTAGAGGGACTTGAGTAGGACATATAAGTATATGCTGGCTTTGGAGTCATACAGATGCATTGACCCTTGACTCAGCCATTTAATAGCTATGTTGCAACAGCCAACTTATCTAACTTCCCTAAGCCTCAATTTCTTCAACTTTTGAGGAAAATAATAATAAGATTAATAAGACCTATTTATTTTCTGCAAAAATTATCTGAAGTGATGTATATAAGTCATAATAGTAATTCTATTGGCATTAAATGAAATAATCTATGCACAGCACCTCCCCCTGGCTGTTGATACATGGCAGATTTTGTATGTGTTTGGTGAATACCATACAAAACACATGAGTGTGTGTACAAGGCACGAAAGTTGCTTGTCTTATTCACCACTCCATCCTGGTACTTAAAACATACATGATACATGGTATATATATCCATAACTCTTAACTGGGGGTGTGTATGTTCTGCGGATAGATGTTATGGAGGCATTTCTAAAATGTGTTGAATTAGTGAGTGTCTCAAATTATTGCACTGAGAATCGACAAGGAGAAAATTCAGGAAAGACTCCCATGTAGGGTTGCCAGATTTAGCAAATAAAAATATACAACTCCTCATTCAATTTTAATTTCAGATAAACAATAATTTTTCTTTGGTTATCATAAATATTCCCCAATGATGCATACACTAAAAATTACTTGTTGTTTATTTGAAATTGAAATTTAACCATGCGTCCCATATCTTACCTAGTAACCCTAGCATGAATATAAACAATATAAAAACTGGCAGTTGTTACATGTAATCTAATAATAACTATGATAGCAAAAATAACACCTCACTTAGCACAACTCCTGTTCTCGCTCCCCTTCACCACAGCTTTTTGCAGTATAGCCGCAGTGGTCTTGTTTACGTTACTATAAAGTGCTAGATTTTTTTTTTTCCATTGATAGGATATTGTGATTTCATCTATCTAGAAGGGATCACTCCCTCATCTCCAAACATACCAATCTTAGACCCAGCTCAGACAGTTCAGGCTCACTCTTTCCTACTCTACACCCACATTCATTCTTGTACTCCCTTAAACAATGGTGTTTGTTTCTTTTGGAGCACTTTCCTCATTTTGTAATTATGAATTAATTAATGCAATTATATGATCAATATCCATCTCCTCTACTAGATTGTAAATTCTGTGACTCTTTGGCTTACAATTTTAAAAGCATTCGGCATATGGGGTAATATTTTAAATATATAATTATTTGTATTTTATTTTAAATAATGCTCAGCTTTAGGATAAAGATATCTTCTGGTTGCCAGGCTTTTCTGGAGTCTAACAGATACTCTTCCCCCCACCACACCACCCCCAGCATTACATTCTAACATTTTTGTCCTCAGGAGACCTGGGATGGAGAGTAGGAAACTGGAAGCCTTAGTGCCTGAGCTGAGAGTTTTAGGATGACATGTTTGGAAGTGAGGGGTTGGTTCCTTCTAAATAGATGAAATTGCAAAGAACCTACCATGGGGAAAAACTGGCACTTCCCAGAAAATTAAACAAGGAATCCTCTCTCTTTTTGATTTTCCATTTTAAATTGTAGCAAATACCACTCATCTAATCTTTCTCTGAAGATTATGCAAAATATTTAGCACAGTTCTTAAATGTAGCAAATGCTCAAGAAAAGGTAGCAAGAACAATAAAACAATAAATGAGCAGCAAAGTCAGTGTGTCACTCACAATTTAAAAGAGAATTTACTTAGACTCTGTTGCTCCTGGAAGGCTTTACACAGAAGGTAAAACTTCAGCTTGGTCTGGAGTTGTATTTACATTAAAGTTGTGGCAGTGTTTTATAGATAGAGATTGCAAAGAGTGATTGCCAGATCAGCAGCATAAGCATCAGTTAGGAAATTGTAAGTAATTGTCCATCCGTACCTCAGACCTACTGAATCAGAAACTCTCAGGTATGGCCCAGCAGTCTGTGTTTTAACAATCACCTCAAGGAGATACTGATACACCTTAAAGATTGAATCACTGCCTAAATATAGTCATGCACCTGATAATAATGTTTCCATCAATAATAGACCACACACATGATTGGGATCCTATAAGATAATAGAGCTGAAAAAATGTCTACCACCTAGTGACCTTATAGTCATAATGTCATAGTACAATTACTTTATTTTAATAATTTTAGTGTAGCCAAAGTGTACAGTGTTTACAAAGTCTACAGTGTATGGTAATGTCCTAGGCCTTCACATTCGCTCGCCACTCACTCAATGACTCACCAGAGCAACTTCTAGTCCTGCAAGCTCCATTCATGTTAAGTGCACTACAAAGACGTACCATTTTTATCTTTATACCATATTTCTACTTTACCGTTTCTATGTTTAGATATGTTTAGATGCACAATTACTCACCATTGTGTAGTTATCTACAGTATTCAGCCCAGTAACGTGCTATGCAGGTTTGTAGCCTAGTAGCAACAGGCTATGCCTCGTAGCTTAGATGTATAGTACGCTATACTATCTAGGTTTGTGTAAGTGCACTCTATGAAGTTTGCACAAGAACAAAATTGCCTAACGATGCATTTTGCAGCGCACATCTCTGTCACTGATGCATGACTGCATAGGAATCCCCTTGGTGCTTCCTTGGTGCTAATGCCAGGGTCTGGTTGAAGCTAGGTAACTTTAAAATGAAGCCAAGTTTGAGAACCACTAATAAGAGATAGTTTCTGCCAAAATAAATACAAGTTATTTGAAACTATTCCATGAATTTGTATGGAGGCAATAGTAGAGGATTTTTTTAGATAGTAACAGCCAGTAGCTAGTGATCAAGTATTGATTGAATAGATACAATTTGTCTTGTATAAGTAATAACTACAGCAACTGTGTCACTATGTCATCTGCTGAGAGGAAGCACCTCACATATTTAAAACTTTCTACATGTTTAGCATTCATGTTGCACGATTTTTTTTATGTTTGAATGAGACATTCTATCATCCTTATATTTGGGAGACTTATTTTGATCTGTGGTATAATTGGTTTCTTTTAAAAGCTATGCATTTTCTAAGCAAGTCCTGCTGAGTTTAAAGAAAAATGCGTGCGGGATCACAATTGCCTAGGTAATTTCTACCTTAGATATAGTTTCACTCACTGTTTTAAAGATACACAAAAAATAAAAAACCAACCTCTTGTACTTTTTAATTAAAAATAAGTAAGCTTGTAGTGGGGCACTTTCCCATGTGATTAGGCAGCTTGGTGGCATTCATTTTTCTGATATCTCTGCTTAAAATAATAAAATCATATATATACCTTTGATATAGGGAAAATATAGCCACATAAGTATTAAATGCTAAACAGTAGTCAGGTCGGGCATGGTGGCTCATGCCTGTAACCCCAGCACTTTGGGAAGCTTAGGTGGAAGGATTGCTTGAGCCCAGGAGTTTGAGACCAGCCTGTGCAAAATAGGGGCACCTTGTCTCTATAAAAAAATTTAAAAATGAGGCAGAGGATTGCTTCAGCTTGGGAGGTCAAGGCTGCAATGAGCTGTGATCACACCACTGCACTCCATCCTGGGTGACAGAGTGAGATTCTTCCTCAAAAAATAAAAAAATAAAAAAATAAAATGAAAAGTAGTCTATGGTCTGTAATCATGTTTTCATACATTTATTCTCTTTTCTGACATCTCAGAAAACGACAAGAAAAAGTATCTGTCTGTCCCCTTCCTGATAAGTTAGAAAGCAAAGCATGATTAACATTAAAGGAATCTTGTTAGAAAAATAATTCCTGCTTCAAGAACCAGAGATGTTATAAAGATGTTTTAGGAACAGCTTTCTTCTCTCACTTCTCCTATTCCTTCCCTTAACTTGGGGTATTGGCATGTGTGATAGATAGCTGGAGTGTAAAGTGTTTTCAGGAACTCTGCTTGATATAGACCAATGTCATATAACCAATATGAATCCTGCCGTGAATGAATTGTTTGTCTGCAAAGACCTCTTCCTTTGTGATTCCCATTTCATTTTGGATTTCTGCTTGTGTTTGTGTAAAGCAACTACCACCTCTATTATTGTTTGTACATCCCATAAAGTCAGCTGTGGTTTAGTTGAAAGAAATATAGTGCCATCCCAGTACTTGATAAAGGTATGCGTTTTTACAAATAGGACCAAGAGATTTCTAGCCACAGAACAAGACGTGCTTGGAAGCTATGATGATGCAGAAACCACACACAAAAAAGCTTAGCTAATATGTATTAGATTCAAACTCGTTAACTTTTATTGAACCCTCAGTAGATACAAATATTATATTGGGTTTTCTCCAGTTTTCTTTCCTCAACAACAGATTTAAAGTGAGACAAGAACTTGATTGAGCAACTGATCCAGGAATTTCTATGATAAAGCAGGATAGTTAATATCAAAATCACGACCTTGGTAGAACAATAAAGTTGGGGAAGATAAATTTATCCAAGCTGGCACAAAAGTAATTCTACTGCAAAATTCAGAAGCTTCAGCCTGGAGAAAGATGCGCAGAATGGATGGACTGGATTCTGTGTCAAGTGACCAGCCCTGGAGGCTAAGATTTTAGTGCACTATGAGAAGAGTAACTTTGTTCATGATGTTCATAGAACTGGACTGCCTGCTTCTATTCCTAACCTCAGACTTCTGAAAGCCAACAGCTAGGGTCCTATTATTACATTAGATTGATATTCTGCTCCCTTTATGCATCTTGAATGTTATTTCAGATGCCCATCTCAAAAATATAAAGCAAAAATTGCTCACTAGGCACTCTTAGACACCTGGAAGCTGTTAGTGAATCAATGTGTTTATTGAGAGCAGCACATTATGAAACTTTACAAAAAAGAAGATGCACTATGTAGGATAAATGTAAAACAATTACCTCATAAAAATGATATTTATGTATTAAGGTCAGTATATTAGCACAGGTTATTAAGTATAATATTAAAATTAGTGTACAACTATATATTAATCAGAAAACATTTTGTGAAGTAGAACTGGTGGGGATTTACTAAGACTGATATTTGCAAGAATAGAAAGAATGTTTTCTTCATATTTGTGAAATTAGGGACAAACATATCGTATAATACATAAAACGGGGAAAAAAGCATTTGCTATTTTGCCAGTCTCTTTTTCTACCTCTCTCTTCCTTTTTCCAGGGAGGGAAATCTAATCTGAACATTTAAACTTTAGAATATGGTTCTGGCCATCTTTAATAGCCATGGTGGTGGATGGAGCAAAACGGGACACTGTGTTAAAAGGCCATGGCCATAGTTGATCTCCTTTGGCTCCCCTCCTTGATGTGGAAAGGAGGCCCTGGGTTGCTAGGACCTACATGCTGTTTCTAGGGCCCCTCTTCTGCATTTTAGGGCAGTGATGTTTGATAGCTTAGCTTAGTTCAGTGCATTTCAGCTGTGGGTGGTACCACTTTCCAAGTCGCTTTCTCTGACAATTTCCAGTGCGAATTTCTAGATGTGGGATTTCTGGGTCAAAGGCAAATGACTATCTAATTTAGTTAGATACTCCTGCCAATTTCTCCTCCATAAGTTTGCACCAATTTGTAATCCTCTGTATCAGAGTTGCCTATTCTTCTACAGCATCACCAACAAAGTGTATAGTTAGGCTTTTGAAATGCCAAAATGAAAGGTGAAATATCTCTCAGAGTAGTTTTAATTCATATTTCTTTTTTTTTAGTTAAGTTGAGAATCTACTTATATGCCTTAGGACCATTTGTAGCTAATGCTCTGCATAGCCCCTCATTAGTTTTCTTTTGTCAGGGTTTTTCTGGTTATTTTGCTTTGTTTATATTTCCATATATGGTCTTTAAAATGAACTTCCATAAAATAATGGTAACAAATAATAATTGTCCTGGCATTGTGTGAGAATCACATTATCTTGTGTGAATTTGACTTATTCTTAAGACATTAAATAAGCACATAAAGTGAAGTTTAAAAATAACTGGCCAGGAGCCGTGGCTCGTGCCTGTAATCCCTGCACTTTGGGAGGCTGAGGCAGGTGGATCACCTGAAGTCAGGAGTTCAAGAGCAGCCTGGCCAACATGATGAAATCCCATCTCTACTAAAAGTACAAAAAAATTAGCCTGGCGTGGTGGTGGGCACCTGTAATCCCAGCTATTCAAGAGGTTGAGGCAGGAAAATCGCTTGAACTCGGGAGGCAGAGGTTGCAGTGAGGTGAGATTGCACCATTACGCTCCAGCCTGGGCAACAAGAGGGAAACTCCATCTCAGAAACAAAAAAGAAAAAAAATTCTTTGCCTCACTCACCTTGATATCTTGATATTTCATTTTATGACTGTATTTTTTCCTAGGGTATAATTACACATTTTAATTTTGTCAAATTCTCACTTTTTACTGCATGTATAGGTAGCGCCATTTCCCCCATATATAGTTTTATGCAATGAGAAACTGAAGAGAATCTTCAATTAATTTCACAGTGATGCCAATGAGTACACAAGTGACAAACATACTAAAATATATTGAATAAAGTACTGAATTCCTTTTAGTATTTAAAACGAATGGGCTTTACTGCCTGCTCTTTAGCTGCTTTGATGCTCCTGAAAAGAACACATTATGTTGAGAAGTATGTAAGGAGCTTGTTTACTGTGGGGAAAAAAGAAAAGTTTAAGCTCATTAATATGTAGGAGATTTAGGCGCAAAGGCATTTCCATATTTCCTGTGCTATAAAACAGTGTTTTGTGTGTGTGTGACATTTCTGCATTTCCGAAGTTGGAATGGTAGTTAAATTGATGTCAAAAAAAACTTGACATTCTCAAGATAGATGAACAAGTTAGAATGTAGTTGTTAGTACTTGTACTTGTGAGAATTAAGCCAAAGCTTTGATTTTTACCTTGACATTATTCTGTCTGTCTGAAGAATGCTAAGGAGGTCCGAACTGAAAGCTCAGGTTATGAAAACAGTGTTGCTTTGTTGCTGTGTATAACTGCAGAACACCAAAAGCAAAACAGGCCTCAGAGTGAGAAGAAGGCTTATTTTCAAACTATAACTATGACCTTCCATAAGATCTTAATTATACTTCCTTACAGGGATTCTCATCCTTACAGGGATAAATCATGACCTTTCAGCTAGTTTTATTTTTCCTTCTTTTAGATATCTTATATTCGGTATGATCTTGATTTCAAATAAGTATGTTATATTCACAAAAATATTTACAGAACATTTTATGAATGTCAGGTATTGATTGAACCACCACTCCAATAGGTTCTGTCTATATATGCAGTAAGAAGTCAGACAAAACTGAAATGTATAATTATGCCCCTTGAAACATATATGGACACATTGAGAAATCACGGCAAGGCAAATAATTCAATTTTTGTGTTTATCAGTATCTTAAAAATAAATCAAGTTCACAAAGGTTATCAAGGAAATAATGCAATTACAAAATTATTGTGAATTTAAAAATAATCTGAAGCAAAACTTCCCCTTTTTCCAATCAATTCAAGCTCCCACGAGTACGTTAGATTTACTGCCATGCGGTATGCTGGGAGCAAAGGGGGCCTGTTTCTAAGATGAGAAGGAATTGGAGGGAATAGCAGAGTCAAAGGTGGAAATCAGGATAGACATGACAATACTGGAGAGGGCATTAACAAAAAAATCATTTCTGTGCTGGATTTTGAGAACTAAAAGGGGTGAAACAGGAGAGAAATAGGGCAAGGGTCCAGTTTTGAAAGCATGGAGTGAAAATTGAGGCAGTGTCAACTGCATAGCCAGTTATTTCCAAAATTTTATCTAAAATACAATAAGAACAGGGCTCTGTCCCCAAGAAGTACAGCTTAAACTTTTATGGCATCACCCTCAGAGTTACGTGGAGAACATGAATAATTTAACAGCACTGAAGGTCTGAGCAGAAATGGACCCAGTAAGCAGATTTGTTATCTCTCAGGAATTTGGGGAGACCTATCTACAGGCCATCTCTCAGGGGAGTCAGGCACTTCCAGGTAGTCTTGCAGTCTTAGAGCAGTAATGACCATTTCAAATCCCTGTTGGAAAATATATTTGCTAACTATTGCTCTTTGAAACTGAGAGAAAAGAGGGATTCCAGGATAGAAAACAATGATTATAGTTCTGATAAATGACAGTGGCATTGTGGCAAATGTAGAGGGGGATAAAACAATAGACTATTTATCAAGAAGTAGCAGTATTTCAAATAGCAGAACTGGCTTCTTTAGTTAGATCCTAATTGCATTTCAAAAGCCCTCCAGGTTGTAAACACTGGGTAATAATTACAACGAAAATGTGGATAAAAGAGAACCTCAACCATTTGGCATCTTTATTTCACAGCATTTATTTTATAGAAAACGGATTATATTTAAGGATATTTAGAGGAGTAAGTTCTGTGCAAGTGTTGATATTGAAGAATCCACTAAGCATATCCAATATTATATTCTTAGAACATTTTCACATAAAATGCATTTCAAGAAGTGTTCAGAGATGTCTTTTACTTTAATCAGGAGAAACAGACATCTGTTCTTCATGAACTTTTCTGCTACTGGGTAAAAAGGAAAAAGAAAGTTTATGTACAGTTCAGTTTTTATACGTTATGGTCCACTAAGTTTAAAAAAGAAAGATTCTGACCATCTGTCACCAAATATATTTAAATTGGAAAGCCATATTCTTTAATACGTTAGTGATACTGTTGTACATGAAAACTCTATCAGTTTGTTAAGGAATAACGAGGTACTCCAAAAAACAATTACTATTTCAGGTTGATTCTGAAGAATCATTATTCATTCTCATTTTGGTTTACAATTTCAAGAAATAACAGGGACTTGAGCTATTAATTCACTAATAACTTTTTATATAGGGGAGGGGAATTCCTTTAGTTTATTAATATGTCAAAAATAAAAGGTGTGTAGGGTTTGGATTCCAGTACAAGTAATGTTAATTTTTGTTATTGATTTATGACCTAGATCAATTAATAGGATAAGAAAGCCCCAGCATATTATGATTTAGTCTTCTTCTTCAGTAATCTCATGTGGGTGAGGATGATGTATCTAAATCAATTTCAATGCGGTTCCACCATTCAATTAATTTAACTCAAAAAGCATGTCTTACACTTATTCTGTGCAGTGCACCATGCTGAAAATCAAACTGATTATATTCAAGCAATTGATTATGGCAATAAAAATAATCAGGAGACTCCTCTACAGTTTGAAAAATTAAGTTTGTCAATGGACCAGTAAAATGGGCACCTGCCTATCCTCTAGATGTATGTGTATTTAAATTTTATTTTAAAAATATTAAAAAATAAATTTATTGAGACCTTTCAAGCTTTTCATGAAATTTAAGTTAGGGAGTTGTTTCTTTATTCACGTAAGCATGTATTTCTTCATTCAACAGGAATTCATTGAACTACTCTATTAATCTACTATTATTCAGAAACAGTGCCAGGCACTGAGAAATAAAGTTTAAGTCTATTCTCCTAACCAGCTCATGATGTGTAGGTATAAACAAAGACATAAAACCTCCATGAGAGCTATCCTCTTGTAATTTGGAGAATGGAGATCAAAAAGAGCTTCTTAGAAAAATGGACTTCCAGATGGAGGCCTCAGTGCATTTGGCAGGCCTCTATGCATTTGGCAGAGAAAGCGAAGTACTTGTAAGTTGTATTGTCCTCTTTTAAGAAGCTTTTAAATGTGAACACTATTTAGGCCTATCGCTTTCTTCTGGTGACTCTTAGAGCTTAATTTGCCTCCTTGTACCACATGATCCCATTACTTTTGACACAGATGTTTGAACTGGCAATGGACGACTGAACCAAAATCGTCCATCACCTGGGCAGCAGTCCAGAATAGTCTGCTGGATATCACCTTGCCAAACAATCAGAATTTGTCTCTTGAGTTAATTAATTAATTTATCCACTAATTCATTTTGTTTCAAGATAGGCAGGACTATTTAAACCTACCCCAAGGTCCAAGGAAGCTGTGAGGCTGAAGAAAGAGGCTGACGAATCCAGTTTCTTAAAAGCATTTAATTGGGACTTATGAACAGAAGCCACATGTATGTCTCACGTGGCAGTGAGAGAAGATGGTGGATCCCTGCACCAATATACTCCAGAGTCAGGGCTTTATACCATAGGTAGAGGAGTGGTTCAGATGGAATTTGTAGGATAATTGAAGTATGATAACATCAATGTTGTTTGACCTAAGGGAAGGATCTATGGTGAGTACCTGCTCTTACACAAGGAACAATAAATAAACTGGAAATCTTAGAGACATTTCCAGGACTGGGGTTACTCAGTTAAACCAACATGGCAGATTTGCTTCTAAGATGGAGGTGCTTTAGCTTCCACACATTTATACTTTCAATAAGTAATAATTTATCATAGGTGCTAATTGCTAGCATATGGAGATAAATATGGCAGACATGTATGGCATCTTTCAGAAACTTGCAATCACATCAGGTGACTGAAACAAGCAAGTGACTTCATGAGAAATACATACTATGGTGAATCAATTATAGAGTGTATCCCTCTGTAATTCTATAGTTATATATATATATATATATATATACACATATATCCCTCTAAATAGTATCCTATAGAATAAATAGGACTAGGCTGGGCATGGTGGCTCACACCTGTAATCCCAGCATTTTGGGAGGCTGAGGTGGGCAGATCATCTGAGGTTGGGAGTTCAAGACCAGCCTGACCAACATGGAGAAACCCCATCTCTACTAAAAATACAAAATTAGCTGGGCGTGGTGGCATATGCTTGTAATCCCAGCTACTCAGGAGGCTGAGGCAGGAGAATCCCTTGAACCCAGGAGGCGGAGTTTGTGGTAAGTCGAGATGGTGCCATTGCCCTCCAACCTGGGCAACAAGAGCGAAATCCTGTCTCAAAATAAGTAAATAAATTAAATAAATAAATAGGACTAGTACCTTAATGCATTAGTCTGGATTTAGGTGTCCATGGGATGAATGCTGAGTGGTGAATTCTGGTATAAATAGTATCAAATCCAAGGTTAAGAAAAAAGTAATCAGGTGATAGGTCAGACATTCTATTTTAGGAATCTTGTTTGGAGACAAGGGACAAGGGAACTGTTATAATCTGAAGAAAGAAAGTAGTTTATCTTTGCTCAGATATAGCATAGCAATATGGTTGTGGAGGGGTAGATAAGACATGATTCTGAAATGGTAAGGAGTGCCATTTAAAGAAGAGCCATGAGTAGCATTATGGAGCTTGGGTTTATCCAGAAGATCCTGAGGAGCAGTGAAGCATTTTAGGAAAAGGAGTGCTGGAATCAGATTTTCATTTGATAAATAGTACTTGGTTTGCAGTGCAGGGTACACATTGAAGAGATAATCAGTTACTAGTGTAGTAGTCAGCCAGTAATCTATGGAATAAGTAATGAGGCCTGAACCAGGGTGTAAGCACATAAATTCTAGTGATATCCAGGTGATAGAACCATTGGTTACTGATTAAATATGGGTTAAGGATGAGAAAGAAAAGCTAAAGATTATGACTAGATTTCAAGATTGAGCCATTTGGTAAATTCTTACCAAGAATTACAAAAAAAAAAAAATGAAACACAAATGGGAAGAGATGTTCAGTTTTAGACTTACTGTATTTGGTGTGTTTGAGGATTGTCAGTGAAGCAATAGAAAGTTGTTTATAAAGATAAGGAGGTCTGAAAGGAGATGAAGCCTTAGAATATCTCTTTGGGAGTTATCAGTATATAGTTAATTAATGCTATGGATCTGGATGAGATCACGTCATTAAAACAAAAGAAAATGGTAATGTTGAAGCAGACAGAGAACAAGAACCTGAAGGTCACCAAATCATGAGCAGAGTAAGAAAAGCCTAAGAAATACTAAGGAGCAGTAAAGAAGAGGAAGGTAATAAAATAGGAGAGCATGTTGTCCTAGAAATTGAGAGAATATGCTGAAGAAATTAGGGGTCAAAAGTGCTAACAGCCACTAAGAGGTCAAGAAATGGACCACCAAGAAATGGAGAATTCTAGTGGATTTAGTCTTGAAAAGCCATTCTTGGGAGCCATTTTACATTCTTCAGAGTAGTGGATGGGTTTGTGTTTGGAAGCTAGATGAAAAATACAAGGGCAATGGGGCAGTGAAGTATAAATGTGTTTCTGGGGATATTTTTCTTTTAAAATAGGGTTACAGAGGTATATTAAGGTATATGCCCTCCCCTCTTTTATGTGGTAGGCTTGATTAGGTTTTCATGCTTATGGGCAGGGAGAGGGAGAAATGGAAGATTCACAAGGGGAGTACTAATTTTAGATTGGAGAAGGGGCAGTTCTTAAATGTAAATAGAGAAAAGGAGGCAAGAATGTAGTGGACTTCTGTTTTCTCTGTGTAGTGGAAAGCAGGGTCAAATGCTGGAATTGTAAAGGAGGATGGTCAGGATCACATCTCTTAGCACAGAAAAAAGTTTAGACAATAAACAGGGGAGAGAATAGTAATTAGAGAGGGAGATTGCTGTTGAAGCTAGAAACAATGAATTACTGACCTTAATCTGTATGGTTGTGTGATTTTTCTGGCAATAACAGACATTTGAGTTGATTCAAGATTTTGATGTTTCCGGCCTAGAACAATAGAAGGTAATGGGGTAATGAAGTTGGATTTTGGAGACAGCATTCTGGAAAGATGAGTCACACAGCTCAAACCAGATAGGTAATGAAGGGAAGGAGGAAGGTTTTTGGTGGGTTCAGGAAAAACTAGAAGAAATAAGGTTTTGAGTCTTAGGAGTTTGAAAAATAGATATAGTGGAAAAAACTATGTGAGAGTTACATTATAGTGAGAGGGGGATCACTGAACTTAATTTCTCAGAGATCAAGCAGTTCTGGATTTTAGCCAGGTTTTGCTGTTGCCATATGAGTGGGTAGTCAGTGCAGACCAGAGATTAAGTTTATTAGAGTTGGGGAGATCAAGGATGCAAGAAGGAAAGTGATGAGATTAGCCATTCCGAGGGACACCATAGTCATTCAGTATTATTGCAGCTACCAGCATGAAGAGACAGACTATTTTTCTGGTCTGTAAATCTTCGTTAGGGAGAGCCAACACCCTCTGGGACAGCTGAAAGGCAAGGGCTTCTAGGGATGAGCTGTTTTTATAAGAATGTGGATAAGTAAGGGCTGGGGATAGCACTGGCAGAGAATAGGTTTTGCTTCATTACTCTGAAACTAGTGGGCTACAGGAGTTTTTGTTCTGAAGCTGTGGAGAATCTGGGTTCAATTAGGACACAATAGTGAAACAAATATTTGATGAAGACTGGGAACAAAAGAGTTTTTATATCATGACATGAAACTTGAAATTGGAGAATAAAGGAACTAATTTGTTCAGAGAAGGGGAAAAGGAGAATAATATGTGTATAATGATGAAGAGAAAAGAGATCAGAGAGTATGAGAAATGTTTATCTCTTGATGCTGACTGACAGCAAGAGTATATGTGGGCAGCTTGGTGAATTATGCTGGCCAGACAGTTGCCAAAAAAATTCCATGCAGCTATTACCAAGGATTAGGGAGCACTCAGTCTTCATAAGAGTTGCCTTTGGCTGGGGATGACACCTCCTCTTAGGTGGGGGAGGTAACTGCAGCTCTCTGAGAAGAGTGATGTGTACATAAGAAATATTGACAACTGGTCTGTGTGCACGGAGCCCAGAAGACAGAGCTTATGTTTTAGAGGCCCGTGTCTGAGGGTGTGTTGCCCGGGGACAGGTACAGAGTGCTACTTCTGACAAGAGACTTTGATAAACTCTGTGGCTGTGAGCTGCTTAACTGTTTTCATGTGATCTCACTCTTATATCTTCAGATGTGCATAAAATGTAGAATCTGGGTAAAAATAATTTGTTTTCTGTCTGAGCATTCACAACTTTCTGTATGATACTTTCATAGGAATTTGAATATGAGAGAAGGATGTGTTGGTTTATTCAATCCTGATGTGATGCTCAGTCAGATATCAGGGCCAATGAATAAAATTTGATGCTAAATTTTTGTTTTGTTTTGTTTTGTTTTCTTGTTTTAAGACGGAGTCTCACTCTGTCGCCCAGGCTGGATGCAGTGGAGCGATATCGGCTCACTGCAAGCTCCGCCTCCTGGGTTCACGCCATTCTCCTGCCTCAGCCTACCGAGTAGCTGGGACTACAGGCGCTCACCACGCTCAGCTAATTTTTTGAATTTTTAGTAGAGATGGGGTTTCACCGTGTTAATAGGATGGTCTCAACCTCCTTACCTCGTGATCCACCTGCCTTGGCCTCCCAAAGTGCTAGGATTACAGGCATGAACCACCGCGCCCGGCCGATGCTAAATATTTTAACTAAACCTATTTAGTGACATTCGAAGGAACTAGAACACATGAACAGTGAGAGTTGGTGGAAGAGTCTCCAAATTTTCTGTGGGGTCCTTAGAAAACCCTTTGTCTTGTCCACTTTCGCTCCAGTTATGTTTCTAGACGCACTGGAATTCCAGGCTTCCTCTGGACCACGCAATAGCAAAAGCCACCAAGATAGTTGGAGACTCTGCTGTTACAAAATAATTGTTAATCAACTAGTGCCTCTCCAAAATACTCACTCCTCCTCTGCTACAGTGTTCTTTTTGCTCTTATTTCTCAACATTTTCTACTACCTGGAAATGGGTTATGCCTGCTAGATGACCTGAATTGTAGTTGAGTTAATCATTTTAGAAGGTAGATAGAAAGGTTTATATTTTTCAGTGTAATTTTCAGCCACAAATTCACAATCATTCTAACCAGAGGCCATTTTTAGGGAGAGGAGAGCTGTGGAGAAGGCAGAACCAAATTTCTTTCTCTCTCTCCTTTTTAATGTTCTAGCATTAGAAAGAAGATTGTTATCATTCTTTGAAGTCTCAGAACTGCCAAAGTGGTGATTCATCTTTTTGTCTCTTTGCTATGCTCTTTTGTATTGTTTTGTAAACATCCAGCTTTAATAATCATGTATAATGATTTTATATAAGATTTAAGTAATGAGCATTTCTTCATGAAAACTTATTGAGTTAAATGTAAATGTGATGTCTCCAAATGGTATTTATAAATTGAATAATCTTTTATCAGTTATTATAAACGTTAATAATAAGAATCTGTTCTATAAATAACTTGATATTTAGGAGGAACAATGAATGTATTTTTCTTAGGAACACAGCAATTATCTGCTAATTCTTAAAATTTTGTTTCAGCTATAAGAAAAAATATTTTTGGCTATGTCTTTCCTTTTAATTAATAAAACTTAATTATCTCCTCTGTGTTGAGTTTAGGTATGGTCCAACATTAAATAATACATTTTGACTAAATGAAAATAGAAAAGAAAAATTGATCTTTTCAAAGCAATTATTCAAGTAAAACAATTTATAATTTCACTAGGGTTGTAGTTAGCTATTTTCAGAACCTCTGTTCAAATCAGCTTATAATATGCACATTTGTATTTGCCTAAGAATTAGGCCACTAAAATAGAATAAAATTAACCAAGTATGTATTTCCTCAAACTCCATTAAGAACTGTAATTTGGTTCCATATTTTTTCTTGGTTATAAAAAGGATTAAAACATTTAAAATGTAAAAATATAAGTATATTACTTTACTCATTTCAACAATTTTTAAAATAATTTATTACAAAGATTTATATAAAGCCTGTTTGTATTTAAATGAACTTCATATATTTTCTTCCTCTCTTTTCATCTTTCATTGACAATGTTGTATTTCTTGTTCCTTTTTCTGACCTTTATATTCATAGCAATGGCATATATGTTTTTTTCCTCACATGGTAGAGGAAAAACTTCCATATTCAGCCATAGTATTTATGCTCAAAGTGATGTAAATATTAAATATTCATATGTAAATGTATACTCAGAAATTATACCCATATACAGAAAGGCTACTAGTTAAACTCTTGTGAGATTTTTTTAAATTACTTGAAGAAAAATTAAAAACACTAAAAAATCGTATTTACATATGTCACTATTTAATGAATATATTTCATATTTACATATGTCACTATTTAATGAATATATACATAATAAAAGGGATAATCTCTACCTCCTCCCAGCCAATCCACCTCACAATTACCCATACTACCAGAGTAAACCCAGTTAAAAGTTGGAAGTGGGTCATAGACTAAAACTTTTATTGGAACCAATTACATTCTGAGCGTGTAAATAATAATTGAGGTTGTGCTCACACTGTCATGTTTACCATCCATAGATGAGTGGGTAAACCTAATTTAGATTCCAATATTTTGGTACTTTCCGCAGTGGATACGCTAAAAAGTCCAAAATATATACATAGGAAAAATAGGCAGATGGAGCCTAGTGCTAGGGGAGTCATACCAATTAGCCTTCAACCTGTAGCATTTATTTTCATCTTTACTTTTTTTCCCCCTCTCTTTCTCAGTTGACCCTTGATTTTTTTTTTTTAACCCCAGACTCCCATCTGTTCTATTCTACAGCTTCTTCAGTATGACATGCTCATTTACTGGCTATAAACTCTTTTCTTACCATATTGTCTTTCCTACTTGGTCTTTGCCCAGGTGTTGATGACAGAATGCCTGCCACTCCGCCCAGCCACATTATTTTTCTCACAGTTCTCACCCATAGTCTTCTTTAAGGGACTTCTTCCACGTAACAAAGCTCACACTCTGACTCCAACTTTTGGATCCAGGGGTTGGAACTTGTCCCTAGGTGACCTTCTCTATTAAACAGAACCTTATGACATCTTTCAAGGCTCTCTTTAAAGTGGAAGATGCTAATGCCCTGGCTAACCAGATCCTTTTTTGTATAAATCTGAACTGGAGAAGTGAGGTAATAATGTTATAGATGAGAAAGCAGAAAACAGAAAAGTGTACATTCCCAAATGGCTGAGAGGTATAAAGAAAGAGTTCCAGAGTCAAATTCATCAGACAGCTGCTTGCTGAAGGATGGCAAGGTAACCTAGTTGTCAGACTTCCAAGTTCCAGTTGCTGTTAGATCACCCTAGCTCTGTGCACTTTGTTGTCCTTCAATTCTGACTGGATTGTTCAATTTTTCCAGGACTTTTGTAAGAAATGGCTGAAACATTCCTTTCTATGATCTTACACTAGACTAGTGCTACTTAATGTAACCTAGATGAGCCTCCCCATTGAGACAAAAAAATTTAGTACTCCTAACTCATTCACCTGGTAGTTGGTCCCTTCAACTTGGTCTCTGGATAACCTGCATAGGTAGAACTTGTGTTTGAATAACTACCATTTGACATGATATGGACTGTACCTCAATCCTACTTGTATCTTTTTAATTATCTAATCAAGAGGGAAAGACCCCAGGTCAGTAATAGTTTCTACTAAATATAATAAAGTTACAGCATACTGTATTTTATCAACAGATACCTGACATGTAATTTAAAATCCTTAATCTGCATTCTGAAATTCTCTATGTTGCAGACAAACAAAGTATGCAAGAGAAAGGTTGAAAAGTACTCTTTTCTACAGGTTTGTGGTTTGGTATTGTTACTTCTGAATTTTAGTTTTATTTTTAAAAAGTGTGGGGATAAAAAGGTTAATGACATATAAAGATCTCAACTAATAGAAAATGTAAAATCAAATTTGCCTGTCAGATGAGAAATCTACAATCTAGCTACAGAAGGATTTCAGATTGAGTAATCCATCTAGACAAGTGTAATTATAGAAAGTGAAAATCACTTTTCTAGTGTTAAGTTTAAAGTTTGATAAACAAAAATGATTGTTATTTAGTCATATACAAATAACCACTATTTTTAGAGATGCAGTATACCAAGGGATGTGGTTTTACAACCATATATCTCTGCATGATAGATATTTCTTTTCTTTCTTTTTGGTGGATTTAAACATTTTTAAATAGTTTTTGTTTTTCTTCCTATGTATTCTAAGCATGAAATTCAAAGGAAACTGGTAAATTTTTGTTTTATTTTAAGATAGGTTTTTTTTTTTTTTTTTTTTTTTGAGGCAGGTTCTCACAGGCTGGAGTGCCATCTCGGCTCACTGCAACCTCCGCCTCCCAGGCTCAAGTGATTCTCCTGCCTCAGCCTCCCCAGTAGCTGGAACTAGTATTTTATTATGATAAAAATATGTAACATGAGATTTGCCCTCAACAAATTTTTAAGACTAGACTACACTATTGTTAATTAAAGGCACATTGTTATATAGAAGATCTATGGAAATTATTTTTTGTTTTGCATGACTAAAATTATATACCCATTGAACAGCAATTCCTTATTATTCCTTCCCCCTAGTCCTTGGCAGTTGCCATTCTACTTCCCACTTCTATGATTTTGACTACCTTAGATAACTCATATAAATGGAATCACACGTTATGTGTCCTTCTGTGATTGGCTAATTTCACTTAACATAATTCCCTCAAAGTTCATCCATGTTGTCACATACGGCAGGGTTTTCTTCTTTTTTAAGGCTGAATAATGTGTATATTTTACATAGCCATATACAATTATATGTATATATCACATGTTTTAAATCCATGCATCCTTTGATGGATATTTAGGTTGTATCCACATCTTGGCTATTATGAATAGTGCTATAAAAACATGGAAGTATACTTAAAGAGATACTTATTTCAGTTCTTTTAGCTATATATCCAGGAGTATAGTTGCTGGATCATATAGTAGTTACATTTTTTATTTTTTTTTTGAAGAACTTCCATACTGTTTTCCGTAGTGGCTTCACCATTTTACATTTCCACCAACAGTTCCCTGTTTTCCCTATTCTTGACAATACTTATCTCTTATTTTTTCATAATAACCAATCTAATAGGTGTATGCCAATATCTTGTGGGTTTGCTTTGCGTTTGTCTGATGATTAGCAATGTTGAGCATGTTTTTATCTACCAGTTGGCCATTTTTATGCTTTCTTTGGAAAAATGTCTGTTCAAGTCCTTTTGCTGATATTTTAATCAGGTTATTTGTTATTTTTGCTATTGAGTTTTTGGAATTTCTTATATATATTGGATAACAAACCCTTATATGGAGTTTGCAAATATTTTTCCCATTTCATAAGTTGCCTTTTCACTCTTAATTGTTACCTTTGCAATGCAGAAACTTTTTAGTTTGATGAAATCTCACTTACCTATTTTTCTTCTGCTGCCTGTTCTTTTGGTGTCATATTCAACAAAGCATTGCCGAGCCCAATGTCCCGAAGCTCTTTCCCTATAATTTCTTCTAATAGTTTTATAGCCTCAGGTCTTATGTTTAAGTCTGTATTCCATTTTGAGTTGATTTTTATGTATGGTGTTAAATAAGAGTACAATTTCATTCTGTTACATGTGGATATTGTATCCAGTTTTCATAGCTCTATTTGTTGAAAAGGCTATTTATCACTTCCCCATTTTGTATCCCTGGTACTCTTGCCACAGGTCAGTTGACCATGTGTGGCTGGGTGTATTTCTGGGCTCTCTATTCTGTTGCTTTGGTCTATTTGTCTGCTTTTATGCCAGTTCATTAAAGCTTTGATTGCTGTCATTTTGTAATATGTTTTGAAGTCCAGAAGTGTGAGGCTTCCAGCTTTGTTCTTTCTAAAGATCATTTTGACTACTTGAGTTGCCTTGTGATTCCATATAAATTTTAGGATTTACTTTTCTATTTTTGCAAAATGCCATTGATATTTTGCTAGGGATTTCATTGAAATCTGTAGACTGCTTTGGGTGGTATGGATATTTCTACAATGTATTCCAATCCATGAACATGAAATAGTTCCCATTTATTTGTGTCTCCTTTCACTTATTTCAGGAATATTTTGTATTTTTTAATGTACAAGTCCTTTGCTTTCTTAGTTAGCTTCATTCTTAAGTATTCTACTCCTTTTCATAGTATTGTAAATTAGATGTTTAAAAAATTTCCTTTAAAAATTAGTTATTGTTAATGAATATAAGTGCAACTGATATTTATATATAGATTTTCCCTCTAGCAACTTTGTTGAATTTATATTTTAGTTATAACAGTATTTTGTGGATGCTATGATTTTCTACTTATAATATCACATATCCTGCAAACAGTGATAATTTTATTTCTCCCTTTACAAGATGGATGCCTTTTGATTCTTTTTCTTGCCTAAATGCTCTAGCTAGGACTACCTGTACTATGTTGAATAAAAGTAGTGAGAGTGACCATTCTAACCTTGTTTCTGATCTTAAATGAAAAGCTTTCAGTTTTTTATCATTGAGTGTGATGTCAGCTATAGGCTTTTCATATATGGCCCTTATTATGTCGAGGTAATATTTTTTATTTCTAGTATGTTGAGTGTTTTTTTTAAATTATAAAAGGATGTTAAATTTTTGTCAAATGGTTTTTGCCTCTGCTGAGATAATCATGTGATTTTTTACCCTCTATTCTGTTAATGTGGTGCTATAGTCTAAATATTTGTATCCCCCCAATTTATACATTAAAACCTAATCTCTAATGTGATGGTATTAGAAGATGGGGTGTTTGGAAGGTGATTCTGTCATAAGGGCTCTGCCGTCATGAATGGAATTAGTGCTTTCATCAAAGAAATTCCAGAGAGCTAGCTACTCCCTTCCACCATGTGAGGATGCAGGGAAAATATGCTGTTCATGGGAATCAGAGCCGCATCAGATACAAACTCTGTTGGTGTTTTGATCTTAGACTACCCAGAAGAGAGTTGTTTATAAGCCACTGAAATTATGGAGAAGCCCAAATAAACTAAGGCATGTGGTGTATCTCATTGATTTATTTTATGTTAACCCATTGAGCCATCCTTGGATCTCAGAAATAAATTCCACTTCGTCATTTTGTATGATGATTTTAATGTGCTGTTGAATTTAGTTTACTAGTATTTTGTTGAGTATTTTTACATCTATATTCATGAGGAATATTGGCCTGTAATTTCCTTTTCTTGTATAGATGGTCCCTGATATATAATGGTTCAATTTAGGATTTTTCAACTTTGCAATGGGCTTATTCTGACATAACCCCTTAGTAAGTTGATGAACATCCAAACTTACGGTTTGAGTTACAGTTTTCTGACTTTATGGTGAGATTATTGAGGTATTAAATGCATTTCCAACTTAATATTTTTGACTTAAAGTGGGTTTATTAGGATGTAACCCTGTAGTAAGTCGAGGAGCACCTGTATTATCTTGATATGGCTTTGGTAACAGGGTAATGCTGGCCACATAAAATGAGTTTGGAAGTGCTCCCTTCCAATCTTTTGGAAGAGCTTGAAAAAGAATTGGTATTAATTCTTCAAGTGTTTGGTAGAGTTCTCCATTAAAGCCATGATCCTGGGCTTTTCTTTGTTGGACGGTGTTTGATTACTGATTCAATCACCATACTAGTTATAGATCTGTTCAGATTTTCTATTTCTTCATGATTCAGCCTCAGTAGAGTGTATGTTTTTATGAATTTATCCATTTCTTCTAGATTATCCAATTTATTGGCATATAGTTCTTCATAGTAGCCTCTCATAACCCTGTTTATGTAGCATTAGTTGTTATGTCTCCTCCTTCATTTCTGATTTTATTTATTTGAGTCTTCCCTTTTTTTGTTGATCTGGCTAAAGTTTTAACTTTCTCTTCAAAAAAACCAACTCTTAGTTCCATTGACTCTTTTTTCTATTATTTTTCTCTTCTCTGTTTTATTTAGTTCTGCACTAATTTTTATAATTCCCCTCAATTAACTTGGGGCTTGGCTTATTCTTTTTCTAGTTCATTGAGATATAAAGTTAGTTTTTTTATTTGAGATCTTTCTTCTTTTTTTAATGTAGTTATTTATCGCTATAAACTTCCCTATTAGTACTACATTGCTGCATCCCTTAACTTTTGGTATGTTGTATATACATTTTTGTTGGTTTTGATACTTTTCTTTCATTGTTTTAAGTTTATAGATACAGTTGTAAGTATTTGTCATGTACAGTATGATGTTTTGAAATGTGTATACATCGTGGAATGACTAAATCTAGCTAATTAACGTGTACATTACTCACATAGTTATCATTTTTTAATGAGAACAGTTAACATCCACTCTCAGCATTTTTCAAGAATACAATAAATTGTTATTGAGAATAGTGGCCATGTTGTATAATAGATCTCTTGAATTTATTCTTATCTTAGTGAAATTTTGTTTCCTTTGAGCAACATCTGCCCAGCCACTGAGCAAACAGCTCGGGCACTGGGTAACCATCATTCTGCTCTTACTTCAATGAGATCAACCATTTTAGATTCCGAATGTGAGTGGGATCATGTGGTATTTATGTTTCTGTGCCTGGCTTATTACATTTAGCATCATGTTCTATAGTTTCATCCATGTTGTGACAAATGCCAGGATTTCCTTCTTTTTAAAGCCAAGTGTATTTAATTGTGTATATATACTCCATATTCTTTAACCATTTGTTGCTTGACTCTTGGGCTATCCATATCTTAGCTGTTGTAAATAATCCTGCAATAAACATGAGAGAATAGATATCACTTCAGTGTACTGATTCTATTTTTTAAAATATATCCATTAGTGGGATTTCTAGATCCTATGATTGTTCTATTTTTAAATTTTTGAGGAACTTCCATACAGTTTTCCATAATGACTGTACTAATTTAAATTCCTGCTTATAATGTGTAAATAAATGTTCCCTTTTCTCCACATCCTTGTCAACACTTGTTATCGTTTGTCTTTTTTGATAATAACCATCCTAACAGATGTGAGATGAAATCTCATTTTGATTTTATTTTGTATTTCCCTGGTGATTAGTGATGTTGAACATTTTTTCAGATATCTGTTGGACATCTGTATGTCTTCTTTTGAGAAATGTCTATTGATTTCTTTTGCCCACTTTTTAATTAGGTTACTTGTTTTCTTGCTATCGAGTTGTTTGAATACTTTATGTATGTTAGATATTAACCCCTTTTTAGATACTGGAAATTTCTTGTCCCATTATGTAGGTTGTCTCTTCACTCAGTTGACTGTTTCTTTACCTATGTTGAACCTTTTATTTTGTTGTAATCCCGTTTGTCTATTTTTACTCTTATTACTTTTGCTTTTGGGATCATATCAAAAAAAATTATTGTCTAGATCAATGTGATGAAAATTTCCCCGTTTTCTTCTAATAATTTCATAGTTTTCAGTATTTCATTTAAGTCTTTAATTCACTTTAGGCTGTTTTTTGTTTGTTTGTTTTTGTTTTTGTTTCTTTGTATATGGTATGAGATAAGGGTTTAATTTCACTGTCCTTCCTGTGGATATCTAGTTTTTCAAACACCGTTTATTGAAGACTGTCCTTTTCCCATTGTGTGTTCTTGTCACATTTTTGAATATCAGATAACTGTAAATGAATTATTTCTGGGTTCTCTATTCGTTATGTCAGCTCCATGTTTTTATGCCAGTATAATGCTTATATTAGTCCATTCTCACACTGCATGCTGTTTTTGTTACTATAGCTTTATAGTGTATTAGGATGTCAGACAGTGTAATATATCCTGCTTTGTTCTTCTTTGATCAAGATTAACTATACAGGGTCTTTTGTAATTCTATAGAAATTTTAGGATTTTTTTTATTTTTATGAAGAATGTCATTGGTATTTTGATAGGAATATCATTGACTCAGTAGATAATTTTAAGTAGTAAGGACGTTTTAACAATATTAATTTTTAAAATCCATGAACACAGGATATTTTTCATGTATTTGTCTTCTTCAATTACTTTCATCAATGTTTTACAGTTTTCCATGTAGAGATCTTTCACTCCTTTTGTTAAATTTATTAGTACTTTATATTTTTCTAATACTGTAATTGAGTTTTTAAAAATTTCTTTTTAATATAGTTTGTTGTTTATAAAAATGCTACTGATTTTTCTATGCTGATTTTATATCCTTCAACTTTACTGAATTTTTTAAATTAGTTCTAACAGGTTTTTTTTTTTGGTGGAGTTTTTAGGCTTTTCTGCATATAAGATCATGTCATCTGCCAAAAAATAATTAACATTTCTTTACAATTTGGATGGATTTTATTTTTTTCTCTTTCCTAATTGCTCTGGCTAGGACTCGCAGTACTGTGTTGAATAGAAATGGTGAGAGTGTGCTCCTTCTCTTGTGCTGGATCTTAGAGGAAAAGCTTCCAACTTTTCTGCATTGAATATCATGTTAGCTGTGAGTTTGTCATAATGACCTATATGGTGTTGAGGTACATCCCTTTTATTCTAATAGTAAAAGGTTTTTATTATCAGATGATGCTGAATTTTATTCAATGCCTTTTTTGTGTCAATTGAGATGATAGGGTGGCTTTTATCATTTATTCTGTTAATGTGATATATTTATTGGTTTGCTTATGTTGAACTATCCTTGCATCCCTGGAATGAATCCTACTTGGTCATGGTGAATGATCTTTTCAATGTGCTGTTGAATTTGATTTGCTAGTATTCTTTTGAGGATATTTGCATCAATGATCATTGGGGATGTTGTCCTAGAATCCCTTCTTTGTAGTGGATTTGTCTGAGTTTTACATCAGGATAATTCTGGCCTCATTAAATACATTTGGAAGCAATCCCTGATCCTTAATTTTGTGAAAGAGTTTAAGAAGAGTTGGTATTGTTTATTTTTTAAATACTTAGTAGAATTCAACAGTGAAGCCGTCAGGTCTTGGGCTTTTCTTTGATGAGAAACTTTTTATTACTGACTTAATTTTCATACTCATTATTGGTCTGCTCAGATTTTTTATTTTCTCATAATTTCATCTTGGTAGATTGCATCTGTCAAGGAATTTGTCCATTTATTCTGGGTTACACAATTTTATGATATTTAATTGTTCCTAATAGTCTCTTATGATCCTTTGTAACTATGCGATATCAATTATAATGCTCTCTTTATTATTTATTATATTAATATTTATTAGCATATTTGTTATTTTTTCTTGTCTAGCTAAAGGTTTGTTCATTTTATCTTTTCAAAAAAAAACCCCTTAGTTTTGTTGATCTTTTCTATTGTTTTCTAGTCTCTGTTTCATTCTGATGTTTATAATTCCCATCCTTCTACTAACTTTGGCCTTCGTTTGTTCTTGTTTCTAGCTCTATTAGGTGCCAAGTTAGGTTATTTATTTGAGATCCTTCTTCATTTTTGAAGTAGGTGTTTATTGCTATAACTATCTTCTTAGAACTGCTTTTGCCCTAAGCGTGGGGTTTTGTGTTTTTATTTTCATTTGTCTGAGAAAATTAGTAAATTTCCCCTTTAATTTCTTCATTGCTCCATTGGTTGTTCAGAAGCATGTTGCTGAATTTTCACATATTTGTGAATTTTCTGAAGTTCTTCTTATTACTGATTTCTAGTTTTATACCATTGTGGTCAGGAAAAATACTTGATATGATTTCAATCTGCTTACATTTGTTGAGACTCATTTTGTGGCCTAATATATAATCTCTTTTGCAGGATGTTCCATGTACAGTTGAAAAGAATATGTATTTGGTAGCTGTTGAAAGAAACGTTTTATATATATTTGTTAGGTCCTTTGTTCTAGAGGGCAGTTCATTTATAATGTTGCTTTGTTGGTTTTCTGTCTGGATGATCTGTCTATTCCTGAAAGTAAGTTTTTTGAGTCCTATACTGTTACCTTACTGCAGTCTATCTCTCCCTTCAGATCTATCAATATTTGCTTTATATAATTAGATGCTCCATGTTGGGTGCAAATATATTTGCAATTGTTATATTTTCTTGCTGAATTGACCCCTTTATCATTATGTAATAATCTTCCTTGTCTGTTTTTACGATTTTTGTCTTAAAGTCTATTTTTATCATATAAGTATAGCTACTTGGGTTGTCTTTTGGTTTCCATTTGCCTGCAATATCTTTTCCATTCCTTCACTTTCAGTCTATGTGTGTTCTCATAGTTGCAATGACTTTTTTTTTGGTAGGCAGCATATTGTTGGATCTTATTATTAATATCATCAATCCATTCAACCACTGTATGACTTTTGACTGGAGAATTTAATCCATTTACATTGAAGGTAACTGTTGATCAGTAAGGACTTGCTACTGCCATTTTTATTAATTGTTTTCTAGTTGCTTTGTAGATTCTTTGTTCCTTTTTTTCTCTCTTGCTGTCTTCCTTTGCCGCTATGCAATTTTCTTGAGTTATATGTTTTTATTCCTTGTTCTTTATTTTTGTGTTTCAACCATGGGTTTTTGCTTTGAGGCCTGCAAAAAAACATGGTTATAATAGGTAGCTGAGAACAACTTAACTTTAATCACACACAAAAAACCCCTCCAAACACACCTCTACAATTTTATTTCATTCCTTCAACATTTTGAATTTTTGATGTTACAATTTAAATCTTTTTATTTGGCATATCCCATAACATATTATTATAGTTATTATTATTTTAATAGTTTTGTCTTTTAACATTTATACTACAGATATGTGAGGTACACACCATTGTGGTATCAGAGTATTCTGAACTTTACAGTTTACTTACTTTTACCAGTGAGTTTTATACTTTCAGATGTGTTTGTGTTATTCATTACCATCCTTTTCTTTCAGCATGAAGATCTCCCTTTAGCATTTCTTGTAAGACAGTTTTGGTGGTAATGAGCTTCCTATGTTGTATTGTTAAATTTCCATTTTGAGTTCTTATTTGATCTATTGGTTGTTAAGATTATTTTGTTTATTTCCCACATATTCATGATTTTTCCAGTTTCCTTCTGTTATTAATTCCTAGTTTATTTCCATTGTATTTAAAATGTGATATGATTTCAATCTCCTTAAAAATGTTGACTTTTTTCCCCCTAAAATGTGATTTATTCTGTGCAATGTGTTGTTTGTGCTTGAGAAGTGTATGTATTCTTGTGCTCTTGAGTGGAATGTTCCGTATATATTTGCTAGGTAAATTTGGGTTATAGTGTTGTTAAAGCCTTCTATTTCCTTATTGATCTTCTGTATCATTGTTCTACCTATTATTAAAAGTGAGGTATTAAATTCTACTGTTATGCTATTATCTACTTCTTTCAGTTCTGTCAACATTTTATTTTTATATTTGGGTTCTCTGATGGGTGTGTGTATATATATTTATAAATGTTATATTTCCCTGTATTGACTCATTTATTATTTATATAATGGCCTTTTTTGTCTCATGATAGTTTTTAATTTAATGTCTATTTTATCTGATATAAGTGTGGCTACTCCTGCTCTCTTGGTTATCACTTTTATGGAGTTTTTAAAGTCTTTTCTTTTTCAGACTATGTGTTTTCTTACATCTAAAATGAGTTCCTATAAAAAGCTTATAGTTGGATCTTTTAAAAAAAATCCTTTCAGCCACAGTATGTATTTTGATTGGGCAGTCTTATTCATTTGGATTTAATAACTGATAGGGAAGGGCTTACTATTACCATTTTGTTAACTGTTTTCTGTTTGGTATCTTTCTCATCCTTCTTTTCATTTTCTGCTGTCTTTCTTTGTATTTCTTTTATTATTTGTGGTAACATGCTTTGATTCCTTTCTAATTTTCTTTTATATATCTTCTATACATACTTTCTTACAGTTACCATGGGGCTTATATAAAGTATCTTGCACGACAATCAACTTTATGCTGTTATTGTTAATTTTTATCTTTTTGTCTCTTAACTATATGTCAAAATTAAAAGTTATATGCCTGGCTTGGTGCAGTGGCTCACACCTGTAATCCCAGGTCTTTGGGATGCTGAGGAGGGCAGATGATTTGAGCCCAGGAGTTTGAGACCAGTCTTGGCAACATGGCAAGACCCTGTCTCTACAAAAAATAAAAAATTAGCCAGGCACGGTGGCATGCATCTGTGGTCTCAGCTACTTGGGAAGCTGAGGAGGGAGGATCACCTGAGCCTGGGAGGTCGAGACTTCAGTGAGCCATGACCTTACCACTGCACTCCAGCCTGGACAACAGAGTGAGACCCTGTCTCAAAGAAAAAAAAAAGTGATATATTCATCACTATTAGAATATTATAGTATTCTATATTTGTTATTTGTCTACATATTTAAATTATAGCAAGATGTTTACTTTTATACACTTTCATGTTGCCATATAGCATCCTTTCATTTTACCTTGAAGGGCTCCCTATAGCATTTCCTTTAAGGCTGGGGCAGGTTGAGTGGTGATGAACTCCTTTAGTTTTTGTTTATCTGGGAAAACTTTATTTTCCCAGATATGTATCCTTCACATTTGAAGGACAGTCTTGATGGATATGGTATTCTTGATTGCTGCTTTCCCACCACCTAGTTATTTTGAATATATCATTATATTCCCATTTTACTTTGCATATATCATTATGCAAAGTTTCTGAAGAGAAATCCACTGATAGTCTTATGAATGCTCCTGTGAATGTGATAAGTCACTTTTCTCTATTTTCATTTTTTTAAAATCTTGAATATTTGACTATGTTTCTTGGTGTGAATTTCTTTTAGTTCATTCCAGTTGGAGTCTTTTGGGCTTCTTGACTCTTGGTGTCCATTTTCTTCTGTAGATTTGGAAAGTTTTTAGCCTTTATGTATTCCAGAAACTTTGTGTCCCTTTCTTTCTTTTTTCCCGTAATGCTTATACTATTCCACTTGATTGTGTCCTGTAGGTCTCTTAGACTTTCTTTACCCTTTTTCTTTATTTTTCTTTTTGCTCTGCTGACTGGATAATTTCTAATGACCTATCTTTAAGTTTGTTAATTCTTCTGCTTGATTGAGTCTGCTATTGAACCCCTGTAGTGGATTTTTCAATTCAGTTATTATATTCTTCAGCTCTGAAATTTATGCTTTTTAAATGTATTCTCTTTGTTGCTATTCTTATTTTGTTCATACATGTTGTTTTCCTGAGCCCATTGAATATCTTTGAGAAAGTTATTTTGTTCATCTTGAGGTAATTTATATACCTGCATTTTAAGGGTCAGTTTCTTGGGGTACAGGAACTCTTAACTGTTTTCTGGATTTATCACAGAGGGAATTAGTGAATGTATTGTAGTTGCCTTGATGTTTCCATGGGATGAAACAAGGGTTTGGATCTCCTAGTCCTCCATCTTGCTGACATCCCCATAGTGGATAGTTCTACTGTGTGTTCTATAGATATCTTGTATTAGTTTGTTTTCACACTGCTGATAAAGAGATACCTACACTGGGAAGAAAAAGAGATTTAATTGGACTTACAGTTCCATATGGCTGGTGAGAGTTCAGAGTCATGATGGGAGGCAAAAGGCACTTCCTAAATGGCAGCAAGAGAAAAATGAGGAAGAAGGAAAAGAGGAAAGCCCTGATACATCCATCAGATCTCTTGAGGCCTATTCAGTATCATGAGAATAGCATGGGAAAAACCGGCCCCGATGATTCAATTACGTCTCCCTGGGTCCCTCCTACAACATGTGGAAATTCTAGGAGACACAATTCAAGTTGAGATTTGGGTGGAGACACAGCCAAACCTTATAATTACAACCCCGGCCCCTCCAAATCTCATGGACTCACATATCAAAACCAATTATACCTTCCCAAGTCCCAAAGTCTTAATTCATTTCAGCATTAGCCCAAAAGTCCACAGTACAAAGTCTCATCTGAGACAAGGCAAGTCCCTTCCACCTATGAGCCTGTAAATCAAAAGTGAGCTAATTACTTTCTAGATACAGTGGGGGTACAGGTATTAGGTAAATACAACCATTCCAAATGGGAGATACTGGCCAAAACTAAGGGGTTACAGGGCCCATGCAAATCCAAAATTCAGCAGGGAAAATTTTGAAGCTCCAAAATGATCTCCTTTGACTCCAGGTCTCACATTCAGGTCACACTAATGGAAAAGGTGGGTTCCCACAGTCTTGGGCAGCTCTGCCCTTGTGGCTTTGCAGAGTACACCCTCACTCCTGGCTGCTTTCATGGGCTGACGTTGTGTGTCTGCAGCTTTTCCAGGTGCACAGTGCAAGCTGTCAGTGAATCTACAGTTCTGGGATCTGGAGAAAGGTGGCCCACTTCTCACAGCTCCACTAGGCAGTGCCCCAGTAGGGGCTCTGTGTGGGGGGCTCCAACCCCACTTGTCCCTTCCTCACTGCCCTAGAAGAGGTTCTCTGTGAGGGCCCCACCCCTGTGGCAAACTTTTTTCTGGGCATCCAGGTGTTTCCATACATCTTTTGAAATCTAGGCTGAGGTTCCCAAACCTTAATTATCGACTTCTGTGCACCTGCAAGCTCAACACCATGTGGAAGCTGCTGAGGCTTAGCGCTTCCACCCTCAGAAGCCACAGCGTGAGCACTATGTTGGCCCCTTTCAGCCATGGGTGCAGTGGCTAGGCACAGGGCACCAAGTCCCTAGGCTGCACATAGCACAGGGACCCTGGACCCGGTCCATGAAACTACTTTTTCCTCCTCGACCTCCAAGCCTGTGATGGGAAGGGCTGCCATGAAATTCTCTGACATGGTCTGGAGACATTTTCCCCCACGGTCTTGGGAATTAACATTAGGCTCCTTGCTACTTATGCAAATTTCTGCAGCCAGCTTGAATTTCTACTCAAAAAATAGGTTTTTCTTTTCTACTGCATTGTCTAGCTGCAAATTTTCTGAACTTTTATGCTCTATTTCCCTTTTAAAATGTAATGCTTTTAATGGCACCCAAGTCACCTTTTCAGAGCTTTGCTGCTTAGAAATTTCTTCTGCCAGATACCGTAAATCATCTCTCTCAAGTTCAAAGTTCCACAAATCTCTACAGCAGAGGCAAAATGCTGCCAGTCTCTTTGCTGAAACATAGCAAGAGTCACCTTTGCTCCAGTTCCCAACAAGATCCTTATCTGCATCTGAAACTACCTCAGCCTTGACGTTATTGTTCATATCACTGTTAGCATGTTTGTCAAAGCCATTCAACAAGTCTCTAGGAGGTTCCAAACTTTCCCACATTTTCCTGTCTTCTTCTGAACCCTCCAAACTCTTCCAACCTCTGCCTGTTACCCAGTTCCAAAGTCACTCCCACATTTTCAGGTATCTTTTCAACAACACCCCATTCCTGGTACTAATTTACTGTAGTAGTTTGTTTTCATGCCGCTGATAAATACATACCCAAGACTTGGAAGAAAAAGAGGTTTAATTGGACTTACAGTTTCACATGGCTGGGGAGACTTCAGAATCATAGTGACAGACAAGAAGCACTTCTTACATGGCACTGGCAAGAGAAAAATGAGGAAGAAGCCAAAGTGGAACCCCCTGATAAACCCATCAAATCTCATGAGACTTATTCACTATCACCAGAATAGCATGGGAAAACCCAGCCCCCATGATTCAATTACCTCTTCCTGGGTCCCTCCCACAACATGTGGGAATTCTGGGAGATACAATTCAAGTTGAAATTTAGGTGGGAACACAGCCAAACCATATCACATCTTAAATTCAAAGCCAAAATCAAACTGTTATATCAGCTACCTGAAACCTGTTTTTTCCCATTTAGGTGCTCTCACTCCCAAATCTGGTATTAAATCCTTTAGATCCTACCTTCTAATCTTCCTGAAATCTCTTCTCTTCTTTCTAGCTCAGTTGGCCCCAACAAACTACAACCCATCTTATACCTTGGTTTCCTTAAGGTTTCCTATTTTTTCTGCCTGTATCATATCCTCCAATAAACTCTCCCCCCTGTAAACAAGATAATTGTTTTTCAAAATAAATGTCTGATTTCCGTCTTTCTTTTTTTATTTTATTTTATTATTATTATACTTTAAGTTTTAGGGTACATGTGCATAATGTGCAGGTTTGTTACATATGTATACATGTGCCATGTTGGTGTGGTG
>NW_026652277.1:121448695-121483869 GCF_009828535.3 Hylobates moloch | reverse complement strand
TTTCTTCTAGATTTTCTAGTTTATTTGTGTAGAGGTCTTTATAGTATACTCTGATGGTAGTTTGTATTTCTGTGGGATTGGTGGTGATATCCCCTTTATCATTTTTTATTGCGTCTATTTGATTCTTCTCTCTTTTCTTCTTTAGTAGTCTTGCTAGCAGTCTATCAGTTTTGTTGATCTTTTCAAAAATCCAGCTCCTGGATTCGTTAATATTTTGAAGGATTTTTTGTGTCTCTATTTCCTTCAGTTCTGCTCTGATTTTAGTTATCTCTTGCCTTCTGCTAGCTTTTGAATGTGTTTGCTCTTGCTTTTCTAGTGCTTTTAATTGTGATGTTAGGGTGTCAATTTTGGATCTTTCCTGCTTTCTCTTGTGGGCATTTAGTGCTATAAATTTCCCTCTACACACTGCTTTGAATGTGTCCCAGAGATTCTGGTATGTTGTGTCTTTGTTCTCATTGGTTTCAAAGAACATCTTTATTTCTGCCTTCATTTCGTTATGTACCCAATAGTCATTCAGGAGCAGGTTGTTCAGTTTCCATGTAGTTGAGCTGTTTTGAGTGAGTTTCTTAATCCTGAGTTCTAGTTTGATTGCGCTGTGTTCTGAGAGACAGTTTGTTATAATTTCTATTCTTTTACATTTGCTGAGGAGAGCTTTACTTCCAACTATGTGGTCGATTTTGGAATAGGTGTGGTGTGGTGCTGAAAAAAATATATATTCTGTTGATTTGGGGTGGAGATTTCTGTAGATGTCTATTAGGTCCACTTTGTGCAGAGCTGAGTTCAATTCCTGGGTATCCTTGTTAACTTTCTGTCTCGTTGATCTGTCTAATGTTGACAGTGGGGTGTTAAAGTCTCCCATTATTATTGTGTGGGAGTCTAAGTCTCTTTGTAGGTCACTCAGGACTTGCTTTATGAATCTGGGTGCTCCTGTATTGGGTGCATATATATTTAGGATAGTTAGTTCTTCCTGTTTAATTGATCCCTTTACCATTATGTAATGGCCTTCTTTGTCTCTTTTGATCTTTGTTGGTTTAAAGTCTATTTTATCAGAGACTAGGATTGCAACCCCTGCCTTTTTTTGTTTTCCATTTGCTTGGTAGATCTTCTTCCATCCTTTTATTTTGAGCCTGTGTGTGTCTCTGCATGTGAGATGGGTTTCCTGAATACAGCACACTGATGGGTCTTGACTCTTTATCCAATTTGCCAGTGTGTGTCTTTGAATTGGAGCATTTAGTCCATTTACATTTAAAGTTAATATTGTTATGTGTAAATTTGATCCTGTCATTATGATGTTAGCTGGTTATTTTGCTCATTAGTTGATGCAGTTTCTTCCTAGCCTCGATGATCTTTACAATTTGGCATGACATTTTGCAGTGGCTGGTACTGGTTGTTCCTTTTCATGTTTAGTGCTTCCTTCAGGAGCTCTTGTAGGGCTGGCCTGGTGCTAACAAAATCTCTCAGCATTTGCTTGTCTGTAAAGTATTTTATTTTTCCTTCACTTATGAAGCTTAGTTTGGCTGGATATGAAATTCTGGGTTGAAAATTCTTTTCTTTAAGAATGTTGAATATTGGCCCCCACTCTCTTCTGGCTTGTAGAGTTTCTTCTGAGAGATCAGCTGTTAGTCTGATGGTCTCCCCTTTGTGGGTAACTCGACCTTTCTCTCTGGCCGCCCTTAACATTTTTTCCTTCATTTCAATTTTGGTGAATCTGACAATTATGTGTCTTGGAGTTGCTCTTCTCGAGGAGTATCTTTGTGGCATTCTCTGTATTTCCTGTATCTGAATGTTGGCCTGCCTTTCTAGATTGGGGAAGTTCTCCTGGATAATATCCTTTAGAGTGTTTTCCAACTTGGTTCCATTCTCCTCGTCACTTTCAGGTACACCAATCAGACGTAGATTTGGTCTTTTCACATAGTTCCATATTTCTTGGAGGCTTTGTTCGTTTCTTTTTATTCTTTTTTCTCTAAACTTCCCTTCTCGCTTCATTTCATTCATTTCATCTTCCAGCACTGATACCCTTTCTTCCAGTTGATTGCATCGGCTCCTGAGGCTTCTGCATTCTTCATGTAGTTCTTGAGCCTTGGCTTTCAGCTCCATCAGCTCCTGTAAGCACTTCTCTGTATTGGTTATTCTAGTTATACATTCGTCTAAATTTTTTCCATCTTTCTAATTAAAATATTTTAATGGTTTCCTCTTGATCTTAAAATTCTAAACTCTTACATTTTTTAATTTTTTATTTATCGTGAGAAGTAATTGGCCAGCCAATGTAACCGACATTACATCTTAAAACTTTCCTTCCAATAACTCGTCTTCTTTATTTTCCTTCAATGCTGTAATTCTTTTTTTTTTTAAATGGAATCTCACTCTGTCACCCAGGCTGGAGTGCAATGGCAAGATCTCGGCTCACTGCCAGCTCTGCCTCCCAGGTTCATGCCATTCTCCTGCCTCAGCCTCCCGAGTAGCTGGGACTACAGGCTCGCACCACCATACCCAGCAAATTTTTTGTATTTTTAGTAGAGATAGGGTTTCACTGTATTAGCCAGGATGGT
This sequence comes from Hylobates moloch, assembly GCF_009828535.3. Taxonomy (NCBI): domain Eukaryota; kingdom Metazoa; phylum Chordata; class Mammalia; order Primates; family Hylobatidae; genus Hylobates; species Hylobates moloch. Next base: position 121,481,320 of record NW_026652277.1, on the reverse strand, counting down.
CTCGATCTCCTGACCTCGTGACCCACCCACCTCATCCTCCCAAAGTGCTGGGATTACAGGTGTGAGCCACTGCACCCACCCTCAACACTGTAATTCTATGAAGACATACCATCATATGACCCAAAAACCCTGGCTGTATTTGACTGGTCTGGGTTGAGCTTCTAGCTAAAACTTGGGCAATCACAGTACTTCCTTAAGAATCTGAGAAAGATTGGCTAGCTTGATGGGCAAAACTGTTGGAACATGAGATGTAAGATTATGAACACTCATTTTTCAATTCCTTCAATTCCTTTTCAATTCATACAGCAAGTCTGAAAGAACAAGCATTTAAAGAAAATTAGGTGAAATTTGAAGAGACCAAGTCCTGTTAGCATTTAAATTTCTGGTCCCTGTTGCTCTTGTGGCTTCATAATAATCATCTTGTGGTTTGGTTTTCTGAGTTTATACATTCCCCTTTTCCATATAGTAACTCAAATAGGATTTTTGTTCCCTCTAAAAGATCTGATTAATGTAGAGGGCAAAATTAAAGCGATTATTAACCTAAAGCAGGGTTTTCAATATTAAAATTATATGAGAAATTTAAAAATAAATGTGTGTCCCACCCACAGAGATTTATTACTATCCCAAACAGGAGGAAATGAACTAGAAAGAGGAGCTAGTAAACAAAAAAAGCTGGATGAAATTTTGTTGAGCCTTCAATATAAAGGATGATTAAAATCAGAAGAACAAGGAAAAAAATGATCATATATTATATAAACTGAGCCAGTGGAGTAGTTTGAAAGTGGGGAAGCATCATAGGGCTTATTTCAAACCAGAATCAAAGCAAGCGAATCTTGTTAAAATTTCACAGTCATAGTGAGAGTTTGATGCATCTATATAGTATTAAGTCAAGAGGATACATACATGCTTTGCCTTTCATTTTGCCAGAACTCTGGGTAGCTACTGATGGTGTTCTATTCATGCAGAATGAAAACAAGTGGTAAGTCAAAATGCCACCGTATAGATAGCTGGGTTGGTCACTAGCTGTCATGAGGCACTCTGATAAGCAGTCTCAATCTCTGGATCCAAATCTAACCTGAGGTACTTTTAATCTAGCAATGCTGTAAGAATTACTCACTGGTCTGAGACTTTATATAAGCTTTTTGTGTATCTTGCCAGCTGCCCTTCCTCTAGTCCATTGTCTGTACTTAAGCTTGAAAGATTTTTATTTTTATTTTTTTTTTTTGAGCAGAGTTTCTCTCTTGTTGCCCAGAGTGGAGTGCAATGGCACAATCTCGGCTCAGCACAACCTCCGCTTCCCAGGTTCAAGCGATTCTCGATTCTCCTGCTCAGCCTCCTGAGTAGCTGGGATTACAGGCATGCACCACCAAGCCTGGCTAATTTTGTATTTTTAGTAGAGACAGGGTTTCTCCATGTTGGTCATGGCTGCTCTCGAACTCCCGACCTCAGGTGATCTGCCCATCTCAGCCTCCCAAAGTGCTGGGATTACAGGCGTGAGCCACTGCACGCGGCCCAAAGGATCTTTTAAAAATACAAATCTGGTTTAACTCTGCCTTCCTTAAATGTAGTCAATAGACACCATTTGTCTTCAAGGTAAAGTGCAAACCATTAGCAGAAATTAGTTTATAGTTTTGACTTAGACATGACATTTTTAGAAGGCTTTCCATGCCTCCCAATATTGAACTAGATACATTCTTATTTTATTTGTAAGCCTGTATCTCCAAATAATTACTCTAGTTGTCACACTTCCTGTATTCAATTATAATTGCCCAGTAGTTCTTTGTAATCCTAGTAGAACAGAAATCTTTAAAATCAGACACTTGTTTTCTTATTACTGAATTCACTCTTTATCCTGAATAGTGTCTGAAACATATTTAATGCACAAGTTATTTGTTAATTAATTTTTTGTAAATTACATTTTTAACTCAAATATAAAAAGCTTGGTTAGGCTACCAGATGAATTATACCAGTTTTGCTTTTGGACCTGAAGTTACCTAGTTAATGTAACTCTCGTACATTTTATAAAAAATTGATAGTCATCTGTTTAAAACTAGCAGGAGACCAGTCAGGGAAATTAAAATTCTCCATGGGTCTTGTGTTGAAATTCTAATCTCTTCTAAAGTGATATAACTATTATATTGCCAGTGAATTAAAGAAAAGAGATCATTTCATAATCTTAAGGTTATAGCCTAATGCATGAAGTTTAATTTTATACTTCCCTAGGTGAGGGTGAAATGATGTGATTGCATTTCATCTGAAACCTAAAATTAGCTCAATCCAACATCTTATTTTTGAAAGGGTAAAAGGAAAATGATGTAATGTTTTGTATGTCACATTTAATTCTGCTGTTAGTCTTTGTAATGACATATCTTGTGATTTTGTGTTAGAAATTTTGCAGAAGGAAATGGAGCATTGAATGGGCTATATACAGTTGATTTTGTTAATCAAATGAGTAGAGAAAAACTTAAACCCAAGAAAAAATATATTCTTTATATTTCACTATGAAATAGGGTAATAAAATGCTCAAATATATGCATGATTATTTCTGGTGATTTGAAATGGTGTGTGAAGTAACCTAATTTTCTGCTGTGATGTTGCACTTGAAATAATAAATGCAAACAAATGTGGATAATAATTCAACTGCTTATACTCAGTTTTTGAAATTAGTGTCTATTCATAACACTAATATGTCCAATGAAATAAAATGAAGCTCTGCTGGTAACAGAATTTTTTAAAAGTAAAAATATAAAGTCCAGGTGAAATAACATATTAATCTTTTTATCGTTTCCTTTTATCATTAGATTTGCATCAAATTAAGAAGAATACTTTTTTTTAAATATTATTGTCCGATTTGATACAAAAGGTACCAAATATATTTCTAACTTATTAGCAATTTTTGATTCTCAGAAATTGATATATTAATAATAATAGGCTGGGGGCAGTGGCTCACACCTGTTGTAATCAAAGCATTTCGGGAGGCTGAGGTGGGCAGATCACCTGAGGTCAGGAGTTGGAGACCAGCATGGCTGACATGGTGAAACCTCGCCTCTACTAAAAATACAAAAATTAGTGGGACGTTGTGGCACGTGCCTGTAATCACATCTACTTGGGAGGGTGAGGCACAAGAATTGCTTGATTTGGGAGGCAGAGTTTACAGTGAGCTGAAATCGTGCCATTGCACTCCAGCCTGGGTGACAGAATGAAACTCTGTCTCAAAATAAATAAATAAATAAATAATCAATAATAATGACATTACTGTAATCAGAAATGCAATATAAAATACAGAGAGTGGAATTTCTGAGAAAATTCTGCCCTGAGCTAATATTTTCTAAATATCTATGGGGGTGAGGGGTTGATTAATGAATTTTCCTGGGTAAGTTATGTAAAAAATTGTTTAATTCAGTTTATTTTACTTTTGGTAGGTGTGTAGGAAGAGAAAGCAGGAATAGAATGGTTTGAAATAGTGAAGATGCAGGTTGGAAAGTGGTGAATGAGAGCAGCTTATTGGGCATCAGAGAGTTCATTTCCTTCCCAAGTGTTCCTTGATTATTATTTTTAATTGAAATAATTATAGATACACATACAATTGTAAGAAATAATACCGAAAGAGCTCATTTGTATGCTGTGCCCAGTTCTGGAAATGATAACATTTTGCGCAACTATAGTTCAGTGTCACAACCAGGAAACTGACATGTATACAAGCCCTTGAATTTTATCAAAGGCTCTAATATAATTATTTTATTCAGCAATCTATTTTATCTTCCATATAGTTTACTGCCATATAACCAAGATTAAAGTGTTTTAAAAAATTAATGTAATTGATAACTTGTAATCATTTTATTTATTTGGGAAATATTACTTATATATTTATGTTACCAACTGCATACCAATCACAAAACCCATGAAAGTTGTATGTATGTATTATTTATATATATTTATTCACTTATATGCATTATATATTGTACATATATATATAAAATCTTGTGACATGAGAAATTAGGTAACCAAATGTATGTATGTGTGAATATGCATATTTGGTGCAATCTTGTGGCATGAGAAATTAGGATGCTGCAAGATTTGTTTTAGATAGATGAGTAGAGAGAGAGAGAGAGAAAGACTGAGAGAGAGATGTTGTAGGACTTTCTTCTTAGGGTCCTTGTTACACAGCCAGGAAAGATTAGGCTCGCAAGCCCTTTGAAGGGTGAATAGGGCAGGGTTTATTGGGTGAAAAGGAAAAAAAAAAAAAAAAAAAAAAAAGAAACGGAGAGTCTCAGCAAAGCGAGAGTCCTGCTAGTTGTCTTCCTGCCTCACAGATTCAATCCCAGATTACCACCCTGGAACAGGAGAGGCCAGGCTCCTCCCTGCTGCAAATGATGCGAACTTCCCATGGCTCCACCCCATTCTCCCAGTGCACAGGCTGGTCATATGTTCTCTGGGGACCCCTTTATACTTGGCTGTCAGAGGGAGACAGAGACAGAGAGACATATAAAGAGAGAACATTTTTGTATTTTTGTGGTTGCTATATTTACACATACATATAGTTACCACATTTCCATGCTACAAGGTAATTAAACATCCAGAGTGGAGGGTGGAGGCAGGGCATGCTGAAGATGGCATGCATTGTATACGGTACAAGGTTCAAGATTCAGAGAAATATTTGACTAAGATCGTAAGTTCTTACACATTTCTGCTAGACATCAGTCACAACCTTGCTGTAGGTAAATCCAAAATATCCCCATTGATAATCATGATGTTTAGTGTGTCTCTTCACATTTATGAAGACCTTTTTGAATTTAGGGTCTTAGCTAGTAGCTCACAGGCCTTTTTGTGTTTGTAAAATAGGAACGTGTTTTATTCTTCTCAAGAGTTCTCTTTAATTGTATTCTGGCTTAGTCATGCAGTGCCAGTCTTCTTTTTAAGGTGTTGTCATCGATTTATTTTTTTGTTATAAATTCAGTTATGTAAAACTTTGAGTGTCATATATTTAGAGATGTTTTGTTTTCTATTGCAATAATTGTGCGCCATTCATTACAATAATTATTTTTAACTTTGATAATTTATCTTATGTGAGCTTTTCTTCACAATGAATTACTCTGGCAGAACTATTCTTAACCAGAATGGAATGGTCCAAAAATGAACCTTCAAGATATTACTTGCAACAACTTTGCCAATGTGATTGAATAACTTTTACAGTAGACTTTCCACATAAATCCAATATCGAATAAATAATTTACCTTTACTCTTGTCTAGGAAATATTGCTATCACTTTGGCTCTCATATTTCCCTCATGTGAGGAAGAAGCCAGCAACATGGAATGTGGCACATGATTTTTGAAGAGTAATCAACCTTTGTCATTATTTATGTTTGAGCAACATAGTTAATATTGAACATAGAGCAGCTACAGGTCCTAGCATCCTCTCAAACTTTGCTACATTTTATTATCAGAAATGGAAAAATATCATGTATAATTATATATTTTTATTCTACAAGTGCAAAGATGTGTCCATGAATACCATCAAAACATGTTTTCTGTTTCATTTCTTTCACACAAAATGATGTCAACTTGCAAACTTATACAGACATTTTTGGCATTAATTTACAATGTAATATTAACATTCTTTAAGTATCTAAGAGAAAAGAGAATTAGGGTATGTTAAATATTTAATGTTAGACTATTTTATAGTATCTAAGACCAGGGCATCCCTGAGAAGTGAAAAGGAGGCAGAAATTGGTAAACGAAGGAAACCACAGACCAACATGTTCAATAGCGCTGTTGCTATCTCTTTTTGGTAGTGGTAGTTGGTAGTGCTGGGAGGAATTAGGGGTCATGGAAGCACCCAAGAGGGTATTGGGATGGAAGTACCTTAGGAAACCCAGTCAGATTGGTGAATGCCTCCGTATAGAGGATCCTCCCCATACTCACATATTGGACCAGGAAGAGGCAACTGCATTTTCTGCCTCCAGCATAGAGTAGTAAGTTTGAGAACATGGGCACAGAGATAGGTAAACCCTTGATAACTGTAAATACCCTGGAGCTATGCTACCCTCAGACCCGCAGCTGCATCAACCACCCCAAAATAATAATAAATACACAACACAAAATCAGCAAATATTTGCAGAAATCCAATACCATAAAAATGAAATGGGAGAGTTCCATGATTCCCCTTGCAGGACATGTGACAGGGATGTGGCTTGCCGGTTCAGTGGCCCAGCAGCTCAAACCCCTGAGGGAGCAGACAGACGGACAGGTGCTGGAGCCCAGGTAGGCTTGTGTTACAGTGTGCTCTTTCAGCCTTATTGCCCAGGGACAGCCGAGTGTCAACCCCCTTGTCCTGGGTTCTTTTCTGGTGTCCTGAACCAATCAGGACACATGAACTGTTTGAAAGGTGATGAATGCAGAGACTTTATTGAGCAGTGGGAGCAGCTTTCAGAGGGATGGGGAGCTGGAGTGGGAAGGTGGAGGGTAGGAGGAGAAAATCTTCACCTAGGGTTTGGCTGTTCTCGGAGGCACTCCTCTGGAAGTTCAGACACTTCTTCCTTCCTTCTCCAGTGACACCTTGCTGCCCTCTGCCACTCTGGCATTTTCTACCACTTTGTTCCTCTTGACGATCAGTCATGTGTGCATGCCTGCTAAAGTCTTAGATTTATATGGGCACAGGATGGGGTTCGTGGTGGGCTAGAGTGGTCTTGGAAAATGCAACATTCAGACGTGAAAACAGGACCACATGTTCTCACTTAGGTCCACCAGCACAGGCCGGAGGGTGGAGCCCTTATCAGGGACCCTGCCCTTTTCTACCCAGCACTTTCCTGCCCCGCTCCCATATCAAAAATACAGAAGTCTTAACACCAAACTAAAATAGAGGAAACCATAGGTAATGGAACAAAAAAAGAAATTTAGAAAAAGTATAATAAGTATTGTCAGTACTGTCGTATACAGAATACTATATTGCACTGATAAAAGTAGACACATTATGTAAATGAAATCGCCAATAAAAGTAAACAAGCAGGAAAAAATCTTAAAATATGAGCTGAAATACAAATAGGAATAGAAGGAGGAATGAATTTGTGATTGTAAGATCAAATTGAAGAACTTTTTCAGAACATAGGAAGTATGTTTCAAAGTACAAAATCAATCTCATAAAATAAAAAAAAAACATGAAGATAAAATACACATAAATATGTACACACATATACACCCAAACTGACATAGTGAAATTTCAGGTCACCAAGAATATAGAGAAAATTTAAAACATTTTTTAGAAGAAATATCAGACCCCCACAAAAGAACAAGAATCACCATAACTTCAAACACTTAAAAAAAAAAAAATACTATCTTAAGGGGGATATAGAAAATTATGTAAAATTTCTGAAAATTTGGGACTTAGGATTCTATGCTTAGTCAAATTATATCCATTGGGAAAATAGAAGTATTTTCATATATAAAAGTCTATGTGTGGATTGATTCAGGAAATTTATTATGCATAGAACCTCTGAAATAATCCCTAGAGAATACGTACAGTAAAGAGAAGACAATATGAATCTAAAAGAAGTAATTGGGAACCATAGTTATTTGCAAAATATTAATAAACTTATGAGTATAGAATATTAAGTATTAAAGTATTGTGTTAAAGAGCATGGAAACCCAGCCAGACTGATAATTGGAATTCAAGCTTTCCTACTAATTATCTATGTGACCTTGGACATGTTTCTTAACTTCTTTCTGGCTCAACGTCTTTATTTGTAAAATGGGAAAAATAAATGTATTCACCTCATGAGAGTATTATGAGCATTAAGTAAATTAGTACTTGTCAAGTGGTTAGAACAATTCCTTGCAAATGATAAGCACTCAATAAATGTTAACTATAATTATTTTTAATGCAAAAGTTAACAATTTTGAACTAAAACTGCAGGTATTATAAAATAGAATTCATCTGGAATCAAGAGAAGATAAGTTTAGGTAGCATTTTTCTAATGTTTTGCTTTCGATATAATAGATAGCATGGATATTTCTTAACTTTTGTCATTCCCAGAAATATGTTCATTTAGGAATGTGTGTTAAAAATTTAACCTGAGTCAATTCCTGTTTTTTGAAACCAAAGTAACTAGTGCAATTTTCTCCTTGTACTTTTCCAGCATTACCTTTTCCTTTATGATTCATTCTTTAGTTTAGTATTTCTAAAACATATTTGGGGAAAATAAATGACTTTTGGGAAAGCATATCAGACACTCTGTGTGTGTGTGTGTGTGTGTGTGTGTGTGTGTGTCTGTGTCTGTATCTATATCTATAAAAAAGTTGTGATTGTTTAGAAGATTATTTAGTATTGGTTTCTTTTCTGACTCACAATATTTATTTTATTCAAATAAAAATATCAAGGGAGATATGAAGTATTGTTTATAATAGATCATAGCTTTAAAAGACTGAGGTTACTAAAATCCTACTTTGTACATATTTAACAATTTATTTTCCTATAAATTAATATGCAAAGTCTTTAGCATAACACATAAAATCATTCCTTTAACCCTTGTGTAATATCCTAGCATATTCTACTGTTAATCTCTTATAAACTTCAGCAAGAAATTATATTAATCATGTCATCTTGCCTTTGTGCCTTTCCAAAAAACATGTGCCCATTCCTTTCCAAAATCATGTGCATGTGTATACATACACATGCATACATATGTATGTACACATATGTTATAGTTACACATTTTAACCCTGTATGAATGAATTTCAGCTAACATGTTTTCTAAGAAGGCTTACCATATTTCCTGCTATCAGAAATCATAAATAGTTCTATGAACATTTTTGGAGGAGAGGGATCAGGATTAATAAACTGAGCACTGTGCATCATTTCTAACTGACAAACTGTCTTGTTCCCAGGCGCTGTGTATGAGTTCAAGACTTCATTGACTATATTACCCCATATTAGTGGGATTTTCTTCATGTAAATATTCCCCTAGAGGTGGAAGAGCATACCAAAATACTATTTCATGTTACTCTTATTCTTCTATCATCACAATGCTTTCATCCTTTAGCTCTTTTTCTTTTCAACCTACTTAGTCTCCACTTCTCTGTGTGAGGTGAGAGAATTTCCCCAGCAATTGGTAGGTACCCAGTCTCTTCTTGGGATTCAGACTGTTTATGGACTCAAGTATGAGTGGATAGTATGATCATTCTCTTCTTGTCAAGTTTTATTTCCCAGGTCTTAAAAACTATATATATATAACAGTGCAAGAGTTAATCTCCAATAGTACTTTTCAGGACTATATCTAAGATTAGTGTTCCCTTTGCATGTATAAGACATGAGTTTTAAAAGTGTGTCTCTCATTCCTGAACTTAAGCTCCCATGTAAATTTCTTTTTGATTAGTTTACAGTTGAGAGTTGCTATGTTTAATCATTTCTCCCTCTTATTTCCAGGTTTCATGCCACATTTGATTTTGTTTCAACATTGGACAATGACTTTTTTTGTACTCTTCTTCAGTTATTTTTTCACCTGAAGTTATTGATTTCCTTTGTTTTCCCTTTGATTTCTCCTTTAATTTATACTTACTTTCCTTTCAACTTAATTATCTTATGTATCTAAGTTCTTGATTTTATTTCGGTGTATTGGAGTTAGTTGTTAAAAATATGTGTTCAATCTGGCATATTGGCTTGCAAGCCTGTTTAGTATATTTTTAATGTTTCTATAACAGCTCTTCATTTCTGACGTGATGAAAGAAAAAGTAAATCTTGCATCCTTCTATAAAGTGAGAAGACAAAACAATCTGACTTTTTTTAAAAGTTTTATTTTATTTTCAATTGACATACAATAATTGTACATGTTTATTGGGTACAGTGTGATGTTTTGATGCATATGTACAATGCATAAGATGCAAATTACCCTAATCTGCCTTTTTGATCCTGTACACCAATAGTGTATGTGGAGATCTGAAGAAGAAAAGAGTTCCCACCAATTGCCCCTGAGATCTTACACATCCTCAGAGAATCACAAAGCTGCTGGCACAGATGTTTTCCAATCTGAATGGCAGATGAGAAATAATTTTCTATGACCCTAAGCTGCAATAGAAAAATCAGGCCCAGAATTGTGTAGCGTGAGGGGAGATGAGGCAGGGCACCATATTGTCCAGCTCTGTCTCTCCTTGGTTTCTCCTGGCTAAGCTACATTTCCAATGCATGCCATGGAGCAAGTGCCTCATGCTATGGGCAAAATATGTTCTCTAAGACAGAAAAAATGTCAGAAAGGTTTAGGTTTATCAGAATGAGCACTCACATGGAAAAACTAGTTTAAAATAAAAAAGCTTAATGCAAACATTTTTGGTGGGTGTTTCTTCTTCTATAAAAATAAAGGCCAACCTCAGAAGAGAAGCCCAAAATGGGAAATCTATTGCATCAATTAAAAGCGGAAACACTAGCTGAGTCATGAGGTGATTATTTTATGCTGGCAGTGGATCTGCACTCTTTGTACGCATTTCAAACATTTCTCATGCTCTTCAGTTATTATCCCGTCAATGTACTCAGCACATTATAAACAAATGGGTGGCAGGAAAGCAATTAGAGGTTTAGTATGTACTGCTCTGCACTGTGCTTTATTTTCATTTTTCTTTTATTTGTTTATATGGTAAAGTAAGGGCACAGCGTCTCTAATGCCGATCTACTCCATAAATGATGGTGAGTGACAGATTTTTCTTTGAGTTAGTATAACTGTTATTGTTGTTTTTATTTTAACACACATTTTTCAATTCTCTTTGACTTCTACACTGATGAGTGTGGCTTATGGGCAAGCACTCACACTCTATTATTCATTGACAGGGCAAATAGAGATAGAGACTTAATGTCAGATTCTTAAATAAAGAAAAGAGCACTTAATGGGAAATGCTTACCCAGAGATGTTTTTTTTTTTAAGTGGCAAAACTATGTGTCCTCATTTCTTTCTTCCTTATTTCTGGCTTCAAGGCAGAATAATTTGGAGTCTATATATTTCTCTGAAAGACAATGTGCTTAGGAATTTTATTTTATTACTATTTATTACTATTATTATTTAGAGACAGGGTCTTGCCCTGTCACCCAGGCTGGAGTGCAGTGGCACAGTCAGGACTCACTGCAGCCTTGACATTCTGGGCTCAGCTGCTCCTCCCACCTTAGCCTCCTAAGTAGCTAGAACTATGGGCGCCTGCCACCATGCCTGGCTAATTTTTAAATATTTTTTAGAGATAGGATTTTGCCATGTTGCCCAGCCTGGTCTTGAACTCCTGGGCTTAAGCAATCTGCCCGCTGGACCTTTCATGGTGCTCTTTCTCCTTGATTCTCTGTAGGCAATTTCCATTGTTCCAATTTTTGCCAAGGCTGATGAATCAAAACAAGAGGCCGATTTCTCATTGTCTTATTTCCCTGCAGGACACTTTTAGAGAAGCTGAGTTTAATCCTGGTATTTGGTTTAGGACAGATTTTTTTAAACATCCAAGCCCAAAATAATATGATAGCCACATATTTGTTATCAATTCAGGGTACTTATTCAATCAATGGATTCTAAATGAATAGAGACCAAATATTAACCAGCACTGGGGCTGCAGGACTTTTTTTCTTTTGATTTTTTATGTTATATGGTCATATCGATCACATGTTATAGAGCAGAAAAATAATTTGAGATAGTAGTCAGCATTTTCTGCTCCTTTCCCCACCCCTATCAACCATCTATACTCAGGCTGTCACTAATTTTAGGAAGGAGCTATCAGATCAGTGTTGGAGAATAACAGCACAAAAGCTTTTGTTTCTATAAAGGAGAGCCTAGGCTTTAAGCACAAGGCCCCAAATTTTTATTGCATAGTCACAAAACTAGTTATTTCTGACCTCCTACTTTTTCAGCCTCTCCTCCCAGCCTCCCTCCCATCTGCCCTCATGTGAGAATTGTGTAATCTTCCAAAAGAGTGAGAATTTTTGGAAGAAATGGGAAATAGATAAAGTGAGTGAGATGTGATCAGCTCGCTCCCTCATACCCTACAGACCACCTGGCCAGGAGGGGTTGTCTGTGTAGGTAATCCTCTAAAAATCTGGAATCTTAGGGGATAGGGGCCTCTTTTCTCTCTCCTAGTTTATGCCTTTGAGGAAACTCATGACCTCTGAAAGAAGATCCTAGAGACATGAAATGTGTGGTGGAGTAGCAATGGTGGAGTGAGCGACTGTTTAAATGTGAGAAGGCCAGAGGCTAATTGCAGCCATCACAGCTCGTAAGTGAAATGGAAGGCCATTCAGAATTGTCTCTGGGTCTCCTACATGGCAGGTAGATGAACAGAGAGAGCAAGCCAATGTGTGGGGAGGCAGAATCAGGTACCATCTCAGATGCTACAGCACTTTTCAAGTTTTTCTCCAATAACATTGGGAGTTACTCCTGATTGCTCTCATTACATAGTTTTTTCTTTCAAACAGCCATGATCTGCCTTTTATTTTAAGCCTATTCAGTTTTGGAACCTGAAATAAATATGCAGGCATCTTAGTAGGGGCACAATAAATGTGACGAGTTTAGTGGTTTTGTTTTACAATCAAATATATTTCTTACATAGATTATGAACTGTCATGAAGGCAACTACCATATTTTACATATTTCTTTCCCATGCAATGAGCTTCATATCCACATGAGACTCTGAAGATATAGAAAGACGGAGAGAGTGTTAGGTGAGAAAACAGAGTGAGAGAGATTAGCATGTGAATTCTCAAAACTTATTGCTTATAATTTTTTTCTTTTTAATCTTTATGGCTTTTATTTTTCTCCTTCTCTTTTTTTCTTCTTTTCTCCTTCCTTCTCCCCACTCCCAATTAAAAAAATGATTGCAGTGGCTAGAGTTTCCAGTATAATGTTGAATAGAAGTGGTAAGACCTGATATCCCTGTATTACTCTTGATCTTAGAGGAAAGCATGCAGTCCTTCATCATTACACAGGATGTAAAGCAGTAGGTGTTTTAACCCTTTCACAGGTTGAGGGAATTCTCTTGTATCCCTAGTTTGCTGAGAGATTATTATTATTATTGTTATTATTTAACTTTTGACAAAATGAGTAACTGCATTAGAGTAGTGTCAAAGATTACAAGCACTAGCTGTTTGGGGTGGCAAATTATATAATTGTTGTGCCACAATTTACTCATCTGATAAAATGATAATGACATCATTTGCATTAAATGATTGGTTTGAGAAATAAATGAGATACTATTTGCTACAGAAAGTAGCATGATGTTTACCACAGAATAAGCACATATGAAGTGTTTGTTGAATAAACAGATTGGTGGAAAATTGGATAACCAGCTTTAATTTGAAGGACATAGGAATCTGAGTGGATAATTATATACTGAAGCCTAAAGAAGCAATCATAGTATTGCTTACTTCAGTAGCTAACACCCAAACAGGGTAGAATTCTGATTTGTGAACATACTCTTTATTGTATTCTTAATTTAGAATGACCTCATGGAGGAAATAAAATAGAGTTTACTTGGTTATGATGCTTTGACAAAAATGCAGCTATTTTGGCTTTCCATACAATTATAGTGCTATTTACAGTATTAGAAACAAAAATCACCTAAGGTTTTAGCCACATTTTTTTCTTTCCCTCCCTTATCTTCTTTTCTCTCCCCTTTCTCCTTCCCTGCTTTTTCTTCTGTTTTCCTTTCCTTTTTTTCCCTCTGACATGTGTGCTGACTGTATGCCCAGTCATCTGATAGATACAGACTGTACAATGGCCCATGAGGAACATTTAAAATCTAATGAGAAGACACACTGTATTATCCTACACAGTGTTCTTGGTAAGTGATGGTATAGGAAAGGATAAACTCACAGGAGAGCTACCAAACTTAGACTTTGCAGTTTATGAAAGATTTCCCAGCAGAAGTAACATTTAAGGTGAGACCCACGGAATAAAAAGGAGTTAGCCAGAAAAAGAAGTTGTTCATTAAGATTGTTCCACTATGAAAACACACAAGAAACCTGGGATGTACAAGAGGTGAACAGAACAAAGAAATAAGGACAAGTTAGAAGGGATGGTGCCTCAGGTATGGTGAAAAAGAGCTATCTGGAATAACCTCATTTGAGCCAGTCAGTAATGTTGAAGGATTCAGTCTTTACCCAGAGATGTTAGCTAATTAGATGGGCTCACACATCCAGGATAGCAAGAGTATCAAGGATATTCTTGTCAAAAATCTCAAAGATGTGGGAACAAGTGGGTTTAGCACTGGGTATTCACAAGGCGATTCTCAGCAGTCCCTGGTCCTGAAAGAGTGCCCTGTCCAGATTGCTTGGCAACTATTGGTATTTAGCTGAACGAATTTTTAAAGAATTTCAAAAAAGCGATTTGCTTATGGACAATGAAGGCAAGTCTGCTAATCTGGACAAAAAGTTGAAAATTGTAAAACACCAATTGAATCCCCCCCCCCTCCCCTCCCCTCCCCTCCTCCCTCCCCCCCCCCCTCCCTTCCCTTGGAATTTGATTACATGAATAAGTTCTTTAGTGGTGACCTGTGAGACTTTGGTGCATCACCCCAGCAGTATACACTGTACCTTATTTGTAGTTTTTTATCCCTTGCCCCCACAGAACCCTTCTTCCCAAGTCCCCAAAGTTGATTATATCATTCTTATGCCTTTGTGTCCTCATAGTTTAGCTTCCACTTGTGAGTGAGAATATATGATGTTTGGTTTTCCATTCCTGTGTTACTTCACTTGGAATAATAATCTGCAGTCTCATCCAGGTCACTGCAAATGCTGTTAATTTATTCCTTTTTATGGCTGAGTAGTATTCCATCAAACATATTTATATATAAATATAAAATATATATTGTATAAAAATACATTCTATATATGTATATCACAGTTTCTTTATCCGCTTGTTGATTGATTGACATTTGGGTTGGTTCCACGATTTTGCAACTGTGACTTAAGCTGCTATAAACATGCATGTGCAAGTTTCCTTTTCAAATAATGACTTCTTTTCCTCTGGGTAGATACCCAGTAGTGGGATTGCTGGATCAAATGGTAGTTCTACTTTTAGTTCCTTAAAGAATCTCCATACTGTTTAATCATCGTGGTTGTACTAATTTACATTCAATTAGCAGTGTAGAAGTGTTCCCTGATCACTGCATCCATGCCAACATCTGCTGTTTCTTAATTTTTTGATTATGGCAATTCTTACAGGAGTAAGGTGGTATCGCATTGTGGTTTTGATTTGAGTTTCCCTGATCATTTGTGATGTTGAGCATTTTTTTGTATGTTTGTTGGCCATTTGTATAACTTCTTCTGAGAATTATCTATTCATGTCTTAGCCCACTTTTTGATGGGACCGTTTGTTTTTTTCTTGCTGATTTGTTTGAGTTTGTTGTAGATTCTGGATATAGTTCTTTGTCAGATGGATAGATGGTGAAGATTTTCTCCCACTCTGTGGGTTGTCTGTTTACTCTGCTGACTGTTCCTTTTGCCGTGCAAAAGTGCTTTAGTTTAATTAGGTCCCAGCTATTTATCTTTGTTTTTATTGTATTTGCTTTTGGAGTTTTGGTCATGAAATCCTTCCTAAGCAAATGTCTAGAAAGGTTTTTCCAATGTTATCTTCTAGAATTTTTATAGTTTCAGATCTTAGTTTTAACTCCTTAACCCATCTTGAGTTGATTTTTGGATTAGGTGAGAGATGAGGATCCAGTTTTATTTCCTACATGTGGGTAGCCAATTATCCCAGCACCATTTGTTGAAAACAGTGTCCTTTCCCCACTTTATGTTTTTGTTTGCTTTGTCAAAGATCAGTTGGCTGTAAGTATTTGGGTTTATTTCTGCATTCTCTATTTTGTCCCACTTGTCTACGTGCCTTTTTTTTATGCCGGTAACACACTGTTTTGGTGACCATGTCCTTATAGTTTGAAATCAGGTAGTGCGATGACTCCAGATTTGTTCTTTTTGCTTAGTCTTGCTTTGGTCATGCAAGCTTTTTTTGGTTAAATATAAATTTTAGAATTGTTTTCTTCTAATTCTATGAAGAATGATGGTGGCATTTTGATGGGGATTGCATTGAATTTATAGATTGCTTTTGGCAGTATGGTCATTTTCACAATATTGATTCTACTCATCCATGAGCATGGATGTGTTTCCATTTCTTTGTGTCATCTATGGTTTATTTTAGCAGTGTTTTGTAGAGGTCCTGTAGAGGTCTTTTGACTCTTTGGTTAGATATATTCCTAAGTGTTTTGGGTTTTTTTGCATCTGTTGTAAAAGGGGTTGAGTTCTTGATTTGATTATCCAATTGGTCGCTGTTGGTGTATAGAAGAGCTACTGATTTGTGTACATTAATCTTCTATCTGGAAACTTTGCTGAATTCTGTTATCAGTTTTAGGAGCTTTCTGGAGGAGTCTTTAGGGTTTTCGAGGTAAACGATCATATCATCAGCAAACAGTGACAGTTTGACTTCCTCTTTACCGATTTGGATGCCCTTTATTTCCTTCTCTTGTCTGATTGCCCTAGCTAGGACTTCCAATACTACGTTGAGGAGTAGTGGTGAGAGTGGACATCCTTGTCTTGTTCCACTTTTCAGGGAGAATGTTTTCAACTTTTCCCCATTCAGTATTATGTTGGCTGTGGGTTTGTCATAGATGGATTTTATTACATTAAGGGATGTTCTTTGTATGCCGATTTTGCTGAGAGTTTTAATCATAAAAGGATGCTGAAAATTCTTTTTCTGCATCTATTGAGGTGATCAAATGATTTTTGTTTTTAATTCTTCTTATATGGCATATCACATTTACTGACTTGTGTATGGTAAACCATCCCTGAATCCCTGGTATGAAACCCACTTGATTATGGTGGATTATCTTTCTGATATGTTGCTGGATTCAGTTAGCTAGTATTTTGTTAAGGATTTTAGCATCTATATTCATCAAGGATATTGGTCTGTAGTTTTCTTTTTTGATTATGCCCTTCCCTGGTTTTGGAATTAGGGTGATGGTGGCTTCATAGAATGAATTAGGTAGGGTTCCTTCTTTCTCTGTCTTGTAGAATAGTGTCAAAAGGATTAGTACCAATTCTTTGAATGTCTGGTATAATTCTGCTGTGAATCAGGCTGGTCCTGGACTTTTTTTCCTTGGTAATTTTTAAATTACCATTTCAATCTGACTGCTTGTTATTGGTCTGTTCAGGGTATCTGAACAGGAGGGTTGTATTTTTCCAGGAATTTACACATCTCTTCTAGGTTTTCTAGTTTATGTGTGTAAAGGTGTTCCTAGTAGCCTTGAATGATCTTTTCTATTTCAGTAGTGTCAGTTTTGGTATCTCCTGTTTCATTTCTTATTGAGGTTATTTGGATTTTGTCTCTTCTTTTCTGGGTTAATCTTGCTAATGGTCTATCAATTTTATTTATGTTTTTGAAGAACCAGCTTTTTATTTTATTTATCTTTGTAGTTTTTGTTTGTTTGTTTGTTTCAATTTCATTTAGCTCTGCCCTGATCTTAGTTTTTTCCTTTCTTCGGCTGGGTTTGGGTTTGGTTTGTTCTTGTTTCTCTAGTTCCTTGAGGTGTGACCTTAGAATGTTCGTTTATTCTCTTTCAGTTTTCTTGATGTAAGCGTTTAGTGCTATAAACTTTCCACTTAGCACTGTCTTTACTGTATCCCAAAGGTTTTGGTAGGTTGTGTCATTATTGTCATTCAGTTTGAAGAATTTTTTAATTTTCTTTTTGATTTTGTTTTTGACCCAATATTCCTCCAGAAGCAGGTTATTTTATTTCCATATATTTGCATGGTTTTGAAGGTTCCTTTTGGAATTGATTTCCAGTTTTATTCCACTGTGGTCTGAGACACTGCTCCAGAAAGCTCCTAGAACTGGTCTGATAATTTCAATTTTCTTACATTTATCGAGACTTGTTTGGTGGCCTATCACATGGTCTGTTAGGGAGAAAGTTCCATGTGCTGTTGAATAGAAAGTATATTCTGTGGTTGTTGGATGAAATGTTCTGTATATATCTGTTAAGTACATTTGTTCCAAGGCATAGTTTAAATCTATTGTTTCTTTGTTGACTTTATCTTGATGACCTGTCCAGTGCTATCAGTGGAGTACTGAAGTCCCCCACTATTATTGTGTTGCTGTCTATCTCATTTCTTATGTGTATTAGTATTTGTTTATGAGTTTGGGAGCTCCAATATTAGGTACATATGTTTAGGATTGTGATATTTTCCTGTTGGACAAGGTTTTTTAGCATTATATAATGTCCCTCTTTGTCTTTTTTAAATGTTGTTGCTTTACAGTTTGTTTTGTCTGATATAAGAATAGCTACTCCTGCTCTCTTTTGGTGTCCATTTGCATGAAATGCCTTTTTTCACCCCTTTACTTTAAGTTTATGTGAGTCCTTATGTGTTAGGTGAGTGTCCTGAAGACAGCAGATAGTTGGTTGGTGAGTTCTTATCCATTCTGTGATTCTGTATCTTTTAAGTGGAGCTTTTAGGCCATTTACATTCAATGTTAGTATTGACATATGAGGTACTGTTGCATTCATTGTGCTCTTTATTGCCTGTGTACTTTGTTTTATTGTTTTGTTTTTGCTTTTTAGTTTGTATTTTTGTTTTATATGTCCTGAGTAATTTATGCTTTAAATGTTCTGTATTGATGTGTTTCCAGGATTTGTTTCAAGATTTAGAGCTCCTTTTAGCAATTCTTTTATTGGTGGCTTGGGAATGGTGAATTCTCTCAGCATTTATTTGACTGAAAAAATCTGTATCTTTCCTTCATATATGATGCTTAGCTTCTCAGGATACAAAATTATGAGCTGATAATTGTTATGTTTGAGGCTGAAGATAGGGCCCCAATCCCTTCTGGCTTGTGGGGTTTTTGCTGAGAAATCTGCTGTTAATCTGATAGATTTTCCTTTATGGGTTACCTGGTGCTTCTGTCTTACAGCTCTTAAGATTATTCCCTTTGTCTTAATTTTGAATAATCTGATGACAAATGTGCCTAGGCGATGATCATTTTGCAATGAATTTTCCGCGATGAATTTTCCAGGTGTTCTTTGTGCTTCTTGAATTTGGATGTCTAGGTCTCTAGCAAGGTCAGGGAAGTTTTCCTTGATTATTCTCCCAAATATGTTTTTCAAGCTTTTAGAATTATCTTTTACCTCAGCAACACCGATTATTCTTAGGTTTGTTCATTTAACATAATCCCAGACTTCTTGGAGGATTTGTTCATATTTTCTTATTCTTTTTTCTTTGTCTTCATTTGATTCGCTTATTTCAAAGACTTTGTCTTTGAGCTCTGAATTTTTCTTCTACCTGTTCGATTCTGTTGCTGAGAATCTCGAGAGCATTTCACATTTCTAAAAGTGTCTCCAAAATTTCCTGAATTTTTGATTAAGCTATCTTTTCTTTAAGCTATCTATTTCCTTGAATTTTTCTCCCTTCACTTCTTGTATCGTTTTTCATATTTCCTTGCATTGGGCTTTGCCTTTCTCTGGTGCCCCCTGATTAGCTTAATAACTAACCTCCTGAATTCTTTTTCTATCCCAGGTTTATCAGGAATTTCTTCTTGGTTTGGATTCATTTCTGGTGAACTAGTGTGCTTGTGGGGGTGTTAAAGATCCTGGTTTTGTCGTATTACTAGGGTTGGTTTTCTGGTTCTTTTTCATTAGGGTAGGCTTTGTCAGAGGGAAGGTCTAGGGCTGAAGGCTGTTGTTCAGATTCTTTTGTCCCACGGGTTGTTTCCTTGGTGTAATACTCTCCCCCTTTCCTATAGATGTGGCTTCCTGTGAGCTGAACAGCTGTGATTGTTGTCTCTCTTCTGGGTCTAGTCACCCAGAGAGTCTACCCAGCTCCAGGCTGCTACTGCAGGTTATCTGCACAGAGTCCTGAGATGTGAACTGTCTATGGTTCTCTCAGCTGTAGATACCAGTTCCTGTTCTGGTGGAGGTGGTGGGGGCGGCGGGGGGTTGCAGTGGACTCCATGAGGGTTCTTAACTTTGGTGGTTTAAGGCACTATTTTTGTGCTCGTTGGCCTCCTGCTGGGAGGTGGCACTTTCCAGAGAGCATCAACTGTAGTAGTATGGAGAGGTACCAGTGGTGGGCGGGGCCCTAGAACTCCCAAGATTTTATGCCCTTTGTCTTCTGCTATCAGGGTGGGTAGGGAAAGACTATCAGATGGGGGCAGGGCTAGGCGTGTCTGAGCTCAGACTCTCCTTGAGTAGGTCTTTCTGCAGCTGCTCTGGGGGACAGGGCTGAGATTCCCAGGTCACTGGAGTTGTGTACCTAGGAGGATTATGGCTGCCTCTGCTGAGTCATGCAGGTTGTCACAGAAGTGGGGGTAAGCCGGCAGTCACAGGCCTCACCCAGCTCCCACGCAAACTGAAAGGCCAGTCTCACTCTCACCATGCCCCCCTATACCCCAACAGCCCCCCAAAGGTCTGTTTCCAGGCCATGGGCAAGACAGGCTTGAAAACTTGCCCCAGGCTACCTGCCTCCCAGCTGTGAAAGAAGAGGACTTAGTTCTTCCCCAGCCTGTGGAGTCTGCACACTGGATTTGCAACCACCCTTGAGTTCTGGCCAGGAGGCTTCTCTGCCTGTTGAAGTTGTTACAAAATTCAACTAGAGATTTCCTTCCCTGTGGAATTTTAACCCCTGCTCCTCTGGCTGCCCTCCTGATGGATCCCTGTGGTGCCAGGCAGGAATGAGCTGCTTGGGGACCCAGCGAGCTCCCAGGGCCTTTCTGCTGCTTCCCCTACCCCTGTATTTCACTCAGCTCTCTAAATTGACTCAGCTCCAGGTAAGGTTGGAAACTTCTCCCACAAACGGGCCTTCAGTTTCTCCAGTGGGAGTGTGTGTTCAGCAGAGGAATAGTCCCCCTTTCCCACTTCCACAGTTGCGGCTTGCACAGTATTTGAGGTGTCTCCTGGGTCCTGCAGGAGCAGTCCACTTCCTTCAGAGGGTCTGTGGGTCCTCTCAGGGTTGCTGGTTTGTTCTTGCAGTTGATCTGGAGCTAAAATTCACAATGGGAGCCTCCGCACGTTGCTTTGTCCGGAGCTGCAATCTAGTCCGGCCTCCCATCTGCCATGATGATCCTGTTTTTTAAACTATTTAAACATTGAACTATGAGCAATTTTTAACACCTTAGGCAGAAATCTCTGACAAAGTCTATTTATCTCTTTTGGAGTAGAGAGGAATACTTTAATGAGTTAAATTGAAAATGAGCTGTCACTTACCTGGTATGTAAATTTGCCCTTAGGTGAATATTCTAATATTGTACTTCCTAAATGAGTTTTCCTACTAATGAATTAACTAATATTTAAAAATGCAAACATATTATATGAAAATTACTAATGCTTTGTGCCTTTGAGTTTTCTTCACATTGATTACAAATGTTCTTACAATTAAGAAAATGGAAATTGTATAAATATCTTAGCATGATAAAGAGCTCTGTAACATCTATTTTGAATCTTTTGCTTTCTGAAAATTAATACATTATAATTATTAGTGTCCTGTTTGCAAAACTGTTTTATAATTACTACAAAAAGATTACTTACTCATTGGTTTAGACATAGTCTTACATAACTCTTTTTTGTTACTTTTTTTCCCCCTGATTACTTTGTTTCCTCCATTTTATCAATTTCATCTTCTGAACAAGCACCACCTTTGTGTCTCATGCTGGTCGTTTGGCTATCTCCATACCATGAAGATGCTACAGTGCATAAACCCTATAGTTTAGTAATGTTTTCTTATTTGTCTCATGCATTTACCACTACTTCCCTTTTAATTATTGTTAATGCCCTGAAATTGCCTACAATTTTGAAATATGCCTACAGATTTCATCAGTAGTAAGTCTGTAACTTGCCAAATATAGTATTTGATATTGTATTTTGTTATTTACAATGATTTCTTGGGAATTTTCAAGAGAAGTTTTAGGCAGCTAGCCAAAAGCCATTTGCATTCCATGCTCTGAACTTATGTGTGTGTGTATATATATGTGTGTGTGTGTATATATATATTTCTAAATACTATGTTTTCTAAAGTACTATGTTTTTGCTTCTAAATCATTAACCAAAATATGTTCTTCTATATCATCAATACGTTACCTCTATATTTTGTTTTTCAGAATTTTTTCATAAATCTCATGCTGTTTTTTTCTCTTCACTCATCTTTGAATGAGAAGAGGTCAGTCTAGGCCTCTGCTTCTCAGGAGCAGTGCTGCTGCATCTCCTTCTGCCCCTCACTCTTCACCTGCATCCCTTATGAGGCCTTTTCTCAGATCTTCTGCTGAAGCCTACTGATGTGCAGAGTGAATACACAAAGCTGATGACCATGTATCTGTTCTCACTGCCTGGTTCTCTGATTATGCTGAGGTGAATGTATCCTTGGAAAATCTCATGCAAGCTGTTCAGTTACTCTTGGCAGAAGGTGTGCAAACCAACCAAAAGTGCACAGCCTCTAATGCTCTTCCATTCTCCAACACTTTCTAATTATTTAGTTCACCTTTCTATGTGCAACGTGCATTTTTTCTCTCTGATGTGGCTTCTTAATCTACGGCACTATAGAGGAATAACATCTGGGGTAGTCTCAGATGAAAAGGTAACTAATTAGAGAGATGATCTTGAAGCAGCCCTAATCACCCCACAGAGCAGCTCCTCAGCACAGTAAATCTAACATGAACCTGAGTTACGGTCTACAGCCGAGGAAGACGGAAATTACTTACAGGTTTCATCATGTCTTGGGGCCATCATTATTTCTCATCCATATACATGGGTATCCACAGAAAAATATTGCTAGTTCAAGACACTTCAGACTTTTACATTTGTTCTGATATATGTGTGTGTGTATATATATATATATATATATATTGAAATTTTCAGTGAGAAAATAGGGATGGAGTGAAATGACAAGTTAGACAGATTATACATCACCATCTTTACCTAAAACTAGTTGTGAACAACTTTCATTGGATTTTTAGGTTGTTAAGACACTGTGAAAAAAATGACTTTTTCAGATTGAGTTACTGGTAATCTTAGCTGCTCCTATGAATAAGATACTTAATAGGAAGTAATTCCTAAAAATATGTAATTGAGACTTTTTATTGGAGGCTTTACAGATGGGGGCTGCCTCTGTGATATTTATGCAATGGTTAAGAGTGACTCTAGATCTACCTACCCTGCGTGCAGATTCTTCCACTACTACTTTTATAATGGTTGATTTCATCTCCCTCTGTTATCCTGGTCACTTTAGGCAACTTTCTTAAACTTTATTTCTAGGTTTGTTGTGTGCATATCTGTTTGATTGTCTACCTGATATTTTCCATTTGTACGGTGGGA
The DNA here is from genome assembly GCF_009828535.3 of Hylobates moloch. Classification (NCBI taxonomy): domain Eukaryota; kingdom Metazoa; phylum Chordata; class Mammalia; order Primates; family Hylobatidae; genus Hylobates; species Hylobates moloch. The sequence goes on along the minus strand of NW_026652277.1, from coordinate 121,458,030 downwards.
ATGATGATAGTACCACTTGATAAGCCTGTTGCAGGATTAAATGTGATAACTTTGGGACACGTGTTATATATAGTAAGCTTTCAATAAATTTCAGCTTATATTAGTTATTATGTTGCCCGAATATGTATTCTGCTTAGTCACATATCAGACTGATTTTCTTAAAGTGTACTAAACGTATTTGATTACATTGTTCATTGGTTAAACATGTTTGTTGAATGAGTTCATAATATATATACTACTGTAAATGTTTGTAACATTAGATTTAGTTAATCATGTAGATCTGTTTGAAAAATTATCAGTGTGGTGGGCCTGGTTTATTTATAACTACATTCTTGCAGTCATTGTGCATTTTGAATACATTTCAATATTGAAATGCTTCTTTATTTTATCCATTAAGTCTCTAAAAGTTAGTATACTTGCATTATAGAAATAATGTTAAACACAGAAAAATTGGCACAAGAAGTTTACTTACAACACTACCCACCCAAGACAACAACCCTTATAAACTATTGTCCTTGAGGATCACAAAAACTCTGTGAGCAGGGAAAGTTATTTTGTTCAGGTTCATAAAAGCAAGTAATGAAACCAGATTTGAACCCAACAGAAATTTTTGTTTCTAAAGTTAATACTATTTCTATTAGGCTATGCTGTCTTGTCTTCAACTTGAAAATAAAGGCTGCCCTGAAGTGCTAGATAGTACTTGAAAACATTGGCAGTCAATAAATGTCACAGTTCTCTCCTGGTTGCTACATATTTCAGAATCAACATGGAATAATAAATATACTTTCTGAGTTATTAATTCTGAGGAGAGTTATGAAATATAAATATATACTTTGCCCAGCCTATTTTAAAAGCATCTTGCATTTCCTGTTTAGCTAATGGTGGCCTCTCTGTCTCTCGTGTGTGTGTGTGTGTGTGTGTGTGTGTGTAGGGGGAGAGGCATATATGCAGATGTGAATGATCAATTTGTGCAATATAACTCATGAAAATTGACTGAGGATCACTTTCAACTGGTTCGGACACGTTCCCCCAGAAAAGACATTTTGTTCTTTGACGATAGACACATTATCATCCTGTATTGTCATTGGGAAGATCAATAAGCACAGGAAGTATACAAGAAGTGATAACTGATGAATAGATCAATGACTGTTACTCCCTGTTAAATGTCAGCACAGAAGAAAAATTCTACACATGTCCAGGAAACTCTTATTTGTACATGAAAAATAATTTTTTGTTTTAAACTTTCTTGTATCATGTCTTATAGCTATGTTTAATTGCTCACCAAAGATTCATGTCTTTTTAAAATAAGTTTTCCAATCCAGCACTTTGATAACATCAGTAGCATTAGTATCTGAAAGACTTAGCATTTGAAAGATAAGCAAGGAACTTTGAGTCCTCTCTTGCTATACCCGTGTGGTGGAAAGTAAGAGCTGCAGGATTTTGGAACATGTGGAAATGGCATGGGGTGAAATAGGGCAAAGTTGGAGGTTGAACAGGGAAGAAAAGGTAGTATGTCTAGTGATAGCATCTACGCCATAACTGTAATAAGAGCAACCACTTATAGAGCTTGCAGTATGTTGATTTCACTGTTCTAGGTGCTTCCTATGCATTATCTTTAACATTATCATAGAAGAAGCCCCATGAATAGACATATGTTCACTTGTCTTTTTAATTATAAAAGGCTAACCAGGCAAGTGAAGTTTGATGTAACTAGAATAAAAATCTGGCCCACCATGGTACGTACACTTATGACACATTAACTTTATGACTATTCCTCATGGACATGTGTAAATGTTTTACTCAACCCTCAAAATTCATCTTGTGAATTTGGTTCACTTTGAATCAAGTTTAGATTTAAAACTGCCAATTAAAATGCTAACGTACAATTTTCAATTGCATGTAAGATCAGTGTTATTTCCCTCTATACCCAGATTAATTCAATAATACCAATACTAACTATGATAAACACCCAATATTTATAAAACAAATAACAGATATATTAATAAATGCTTCATATTCTTTATTTCATTTAATGCTTATAATGACAGTATAAAATTAAATTTATAGAAACTAAGAAACTTGCCTAGTCATAGAACTAAGAGGTGTTCCTGTTTGTGCCTAACATTTCACATGACTTTTTAGTACATCTGAAATTATGTATTTCATAATAGTTATGATCTTTCCAAAAGATGAAAAAAATGGATTCTGAAATCTCATTATAAATTAAGATACAACTTTCTAAATAGTTACACAAGGCCTTTAAACAAAAGACATTATTTTGTTCAATCTAATTTTAATAAATATCAATATTTACATTCCCTACTGTTCAAATACAAATCTATTATTTTATTCTCTGACTTTCCTATAACCCATCTTTTATGGATGTATTCACCTGATTGTCTTCTCTGTTTCTCTGTATCACAGGCTTGGAGAGCTCATCTATGATTATATTTTTAACTGTCACACTTAGAAGACTTCTACCTCTATTCCTGTGTTCACATCTTGTTATAGAGCATCTTTGACTCTCATGTATAGTCTTATACAGTGTGAATAAGATACTGTAAATTTTTATGTGCATATTGGTTTCTAAATAAAATAAGTAGTAAAAAAGACACATTACAAATTCATTAGAGTACATCACTTTCTCCGTTTCTAAAAAATATACGTAAGAATCTTTATGAAGGCTTAATAAAATATTTATGTAACCTATTCTCCTTTCATTTAGAGGCACCTTAATTTACACAAAAAGTAATGGAAAACATTTGTATTTTGTACTTACTTCTTGGGTTTTTCACCAAAGCTTTGAAAATGCAGATGTACCCATCCATTTATTAAAAATATCTTCTATGTGATCTAATTCAAAATGCCAACCTCTATTGAGAAACCAGTCAATTAAATCAGACTGACTTGCTCTTAGGACAAGCATGTAGGCATGTCTTTTTATTCAAAAATTTTTAAAAAAGTGTCCCAGTGATATCTACCTCACATTTGAATTCTAAATCTTAGACAGTTAGATAGATATAAATAGAGAGGTAGAGAGAGAGAGAGAGAGAGAAAGAAGCTTAATATTTTGACAACTTTATTGAGGTATATCTTGCATATGAGAAAATTTACTCATTTCAAGTGTACAAGTCACTGTCTCTTAGTAACTTTATCAAATGATGCAACCATCAGCATAAATTTTAGAGCATTTTTAACCCTTTCCACAGTGAGACTCCTCAGGCCCACTACAATTTCTACCCTAGCCCCAGGCCTAGGTAATCACTAATTTACTGTCTCTACAACTTTGCCTTTTCTAGAAATTTCATATAAATAGAAACGTATAATATTGAACTAGTGACTGGCTTCTCTGAGGCTCACTCAGGATGTAGCGAGTGTCAGTAATCCATTCCTTTGTTATTGCCGAATATATTTCATTATGTGAATATATAGTATTTTGCCTATTGATCGATCAGTTGATGGATATTTAGGTTGTTTCCAGTTTTTGGCTGTTATGAATAATGCTGCTATAAACCTCACATGTAACCTAATTTGTATGCAAATCTTTGCATGGGGATATGTTTTAATTTATGTTGGATACATATCTAAGAACAGAATTGCTAGGATCATATGGCAATTTCATGTTTAACTTTTGGAGAAACTGACAAACTGTTTTCTACCATGGCTTTACCATATTACATTCCCACGAACAATTTATGAGCAATCTCAGTTTTCCAGATGCTTGCCAATGTTTTTTATGGTTTGTCTTATTTATTGTAGTCATGCTACTAGAGATGGCATGCTATCAATTTTGGTTTTAATTTGTATTTCCCTGATGACTACTGATGATGAACATCTTTTCATGGGCTCGTTAGCCACTCGAGTGTTTTATTTTATAAACATTTATATCATTTGCATATTTTATTTTATCGTTTAGTATAGGTCTTTATACAAAATCTAGATATAAGTATTTTATAAGATATGTATTTTGTAATTTATTGAGTAATACCCCACAAGCAGAGGCGACCAAATTAAAAATGGGCAAATGGGGTAACATCAAGTCAAAAAGCCTCTGCACAGCAAAGGAAATGATCAACAAATTGAAGAGACAACCCACAGAATAGGAGAAAATATTTGCAGACTACCCATCCAACAAGGGATTGACAACCAGATTGTATAAGTGGCTCAAATTAGCTCTAGAGGAAAAAATTGAATAATCGAATTTAAAAATGGGAAAAATATTTGAATAGCTACTTCTTGAAAGAAGGCATACAAATGGCAAACAGGCATATGAAAAGATGCTCCACATCACTGGTTATCAGAAAAACGCAAATGAAAACTACAGTGAGATATCATCTCACCCCAGTTAAAATGGCTTATGTCCAAAAGATAGGCAGTAACAAATGCTAATAAAGATGTGGAGAAAAGGTAATGCTTGTACACTTTTGGTGGGAATGTAAATTAGTACAACCACTGTGGAGAACAGTTTGGAGGTTCCTCAAAGAATGAAAAATAGTGCTACCATATGATCCAGCAATCCTGCTGCTGAGTATATATCCCAAAGAAAGAATATCAGTATATTGGAGAGATATGTGAACTCCCATGTTTATTGCAGCACTGTTCACAAAAGCCAAAATCTGGAAGCAACCTAAGTGTCTATCAACAGATGATGGATAAAGGAAATATGGTACATATACACAATGGAGTACTCTTTTGACATAAAAAAGAATGAGATCCTGTCACTTGCAACAACATGGATGGAACTGGAGGTCATTATGTTAAGTGAAATGAGCCAGGCACAGAAGACAAACATACTGTGTTCTAAGTTATATATGAGATCTAAAAATAAAAACAATTGAACTCATGAAGATAGAAAACAGAAGGATGGTACCCAAAGGCTGGAAAGAGTAGTAGGGAGTGTAGGGAGGAGGTGGGGATAGTTAATGAGTACACACACAAAAAAAGACTGAATGAATAAAACCAAGTTTTTGATAGCACAACAGGATGCCTATAGTCAAAATAACTTAATCATACATTTAAAAATAACTAAAATAATATAATTGGATTGTTTGTAACACAAAGGATAAGTGCTTGAAGGGATGGATGCCCCATTTTCCATGATGTGATGATGATGATTTATTTTTGAGACAGAGTCTTGCTCTGTCACCCATGCTGGAGTGCAGTGGTGTGATCCTGTCTCACTGCAACCTCCGACTCCTGGGTTCAAGCAATTCTCCTACCTCAGCTTCCTGAGTAGCTGAGATCACAGGCATGCACCACCACGCCTGGCTGATTTTTGTACTTAGTAGAGACAGGGATTCACCATGTTGGTCAGAATGGTCTCGAACTCCTGACCTCATGATCTGCCCACCTCAGTCTCCCAAAGTGCTGGGATTACAGGCCTGAGCCACCGTGCCCGGCCTTCTGATGTGATTATTATGAAAAGCATGTTTATATCAAAGTATCTCATGTATCCCATAAATGTATACACCTACTATGTACTCACAAAAATTAAAAGTTAAAAATGTTTTAAAAAGACGTATATTTTGCAAGTATTTTCTCCCTGTATCCAAACTGGGCTCTGTATTCATTTTCTTTTACTGTCAGCTGGGAGACCTATAACAATATAAATTGAATAATTGAATAATTTTTTACAAAACCAATATTTTATTCATACATCTCGAACAATTATCATAGTTTTGGAAAGGTCTGCCTGTGCAAATATGAACATTTGTGCATTGGCCTCCTGTCATGCTTAACTGTTATATTTTACCTTAAACATACGGAGTTGAAATATGCGATTGCAAACTGAGCGTTTCATAGAAAATGCTTGACATTTAGAGCCTCAGCACCTATTATTTGAATGCACGTAGGCTTGTTTGCTTTTTAATTTGTCGGCATGAGGTAGGTAATTATGGCTTAGAAAACAAAATTTTAAAAGTTGCTTTCTTTTCTCATATTGTTTAACACGAATACAGTTGAGTGTTCCACCAGCTGTTTGCTACATTGTTCTCTATTTAAGAATTCCCCCAAACAAGCAGTATGGAGGAGTCAGAAAATGGTTTGAACATCTATTATGCATTTACTGTGACTATAAGTGTTTACTCATTCTTCCTTAAATTTATGCTTATAATATTATGGTAATTTTCCTCCTATTAGGAAATATATTCACCTTTTTTTCTTTTTCTGTACTCTATTTGGAATTTTTATTGTGTTCAGTATGCATGGATTTTAATTTTCTTTTTTGTTAAGGCAATATAAAAAAGCACCAAATGTGACTTATTTTTAATGTAGCTTTAATATTTTAAATACAACCCGATTAAAATCATCTTTACCACTGAATAGCAGATACAGATAATTTGGTATTGAATAAGGTGCCAAAAGATAAAGTTAGGCTAGTATAATGTTACCTTTAATTTAATATTGGTTTCTTTCTATTAAGAAATATATGCATATTATTAATGTGAAATAAAGTAATATCAGACCCTTTCAGAAGACCAAGACAACCATTTTCCTATTCAAGTAGAAGCTAGCTATGCTGTAAACAACAGGTTTTAACTATAAATGTTAGAACAAGAGATTCTGTTTATGGAAACGGAGAATTACTCTGGAACTTTTTATATGATGACAAAGACTCCCTTTCGACCAAATTCTTACTCAAGGGCTCTTCTGAGTCCTCTTTTTGACTGGGCCTCAGCCTCGTAGTATAAGAACCACAAACTCTTAGCACAAATGATTTTATCCACCACCTACACTAACAGACTTAAATAAACACTAGTATCAGCTCAGGGCAGTGTTCCTAGGATGACAGCTTCAGCCCCTTAAAATCCCTGCCTGAGAAAGCTCGATGCTACAAAAGAATTTACGCTTTGCTCCAGCCAAAACCTGACTATAGTTCCCTGACTACCCTTTTCTTGGAAGCATTACTTTTTTTTTATGTGCAAATGTGCAAACGTAAATCTTTTCTCTGTCCCTTTTAGAAGTATCTTCTACGACTCAGCGAAGTCCTTCTCAAGAACTTGGGAGCCATCCTTTTGAAAAGTACTCAGGAAGAAAGATTAGTCCCCTATCTCCTAGTCTCCTTGGTTGGATAGGAGTCTAACTTTATAAGTTAGGAAATGTAGATGACCTAATGACATTAATCAACCTCTCTCCCCTTCCCTCTCGTAATGTGCTTCTGGACTCTACCTTTAGCATACTCTGCATTTAAAAAGCTTCTTTCCTTTTGTTTCAATGGAATTGAACTCAGTTCATTCAAAAATCTCTCTATGCTCTTCTGAAGTCTGAATAAAATCTGTCTTACCATTTTTAATGTGTCTAGTGAATAATCTTTCAAAATGGCAGCACCATCCTTTCAGCCACTGGACCAAAACCCCTGGAATCATCCTTGATTCCTCTCTATCTCTGCATTACATACAGATTCACCAGAAAATCCTGTCAGTTTTACCACTCTTGATCATTCTTTACTCTCTTGGGCTAAGCCACCTTTCACTATTATCTGGGCTACTGGGCTAGCCTCTCAGTCGTTCTCCTTGCACAATGCCTCCCTCAGTGGGTTAAGAAAATAATAGAGTGATTCTAATAAGACATAGTCACATTATGTCCCTATTTTGCTTAAAGCCCACTGGTGACTTCCCATCTTATTACAAGTGAAACTGAAAGTCCTTAGACTGAAACAGAAAGCCCTGTGATACCTGCTCCTCTCTTACCCACAATAATTATCTTGCTGATTTCATCTGCTTACATCTGTTACCCCTAATTTGTTCCACACTGACCACTCTGGCTGCCTTGCTGTTTTTTAAATATTAAAACAAGGCACACCAAGCATATTCCTGCCTCCAGTCATTTATGCTTCTTCTTCCTCTTTCTGGAATGCTCTTCCTCCAAAAATCAAAATGACTTCCTATATCTTGTACTTCAGGTGATTGTGGAAATATCTCTTTCTAGGTGAGATCTTCCTTGACCACTCATACTAAAAATCAACTCCCTCTTTCCACCCTGCCAATTTAAAGCAAGAATTCTTTCAGCTATAGTTTTCTCCAAATTACTTGAGTTACATGAAATGCTGTTCATTACTATCATTCTCATTTAACTCTACTAGCATCAGTGGTGGAAAGCTTGGATTGATAATTAAACAGAACATAATAGGCATCACCAGCACCAAGATTACTTAGTTTTAAGATAGGATCAAGGGCAAAAAAACAACATAGCTGGTACAACATGAAGTGCCTCATGATTCCCAAGCACAGTTTCCCAAATCCACATTGAAAACATGTTTAGTCACAGAAGGAGCTGAGTGGTCACTGGCCAAGAAGGCCGTCAGCTATTGAATCCCTTCACCTTTTACATCCAGCTAGTCCACCGTGTCCTCGGAGATTTCTGACAAGTTTTCATTCCTCATTGATGCGATTTCTCAACAGTACTGGTGACTCACTTGTTAATAAACAATGTCAACAATAAAGCACATATGCTTACTCTTATATACACTCTTTGATTGAATTCTCATTTATCTTGGATCCAATATTATGTCTACCTATGCATTATTTCAATTAATATTGCTAGGAAAATTAAATGCCAAATCCTCAAGCATCCCTGAGGCCATACAACATAGAAAAGGCCATATAAACAGTACTTAAACCTTTCTTTCTGCTTTATATAGGCTTATTTTTACTTTGTTTATTTTCTTTTCCTCTGACTTTTCCATAGTAGCAGCATATGACATTATATGACATTAGCAGTATATGACATTTATACAAGCTTTACTGACATAGAAATCATTGAACTCAAAACATGAATTCAAACCTTATGCTGAATCTTGAGTTTACCATTATAACATTTAGATATTCATTATCATACATATAAACTCTAACTTCTGTTAGAGCTATGTCAATTATTATTCCCATTTATTTTTCTTCTGCATGTCATAAGGCTCATGGTTATATATGGAAATCTGTGAAAAACATACGTTAGCCCTTATAGTAAGTATATTGTTTTAACTTTTTTCTGTAATCTGGATTTTGTATTACAATTAAAAAGTACATTTTAATGTCTCATTTTAAGCTACCTCGGGTTATTTGATAATTAGCCAATATATAAATATAACATAAAACACAAAAATGAGATTTGGAGATTTGATTTTTGTATTTAAGGCCAATTCACCATTAAGCAGGCGTCTACTTGATTAGAAGGATTTAAGGCAATGCCACCAATAAAACCTTTGTGGTGTATGTGATTATATATGTAGGTGCAAATATTTAAAATAGCACTGAATCTTTTGTATTCAAATGTGTAGATAGCTGAAGAGGGTCAGTCCTCTTGACTATATATATAATATATATTATATAATATAAAATATA
>NW_026652277.1:120704269-120768580 GCF_009828535.3 Hylobates moloch | reverse complement strand
TAGTGGTATAATTGGATTGATCATAACAAAATCTGTAAAAATAATGTCAACGATCTACAAATGTATTAAGACAGTGAGCTAAATAAAATATAAGATACTCTTGCTATGAAACTCATTAGACAGAAGAGGAAGTAGATTTTTAACAGTTTGGAGAATTAGAAAAAGTCTATAGTAGGTACATCCATGTTTCTGAATGGGGAAATATACCAAGTTGAGTATGTAAATTTCTGTAAAATTAAAATAACCTTCGTATTTTGTGTCTTATTAATCTCTTACCTGGGACTTTAGAACAATGTAATAATGATGCTACAATAATGAGCTTATTATCCACAAGAACTACTTTAATTTTTATTTGTTTCCAATGGCCACAGTGTAGAACGTTCTCTTAGGTTATAAATGCATATTATAGGTCTTATTATAGATGAATAATTGTGAATAAATCAATTCAAATATATCAAAGAATCTCAAAATATCTTTCTCGGTATCAGTAAGAAAGTATTACTTTCGGCAGGGAAGACAAACCAGAATTTCTTTAGTGTTTTAGTTTGCTTCTATCTGTAGGAATGTACTTAACATCTTGATTCAATGCATGCTTTTTTCCTATATTTGTTCCCTAGGATGAAGTCTGATTATCTGCTGAGTTTGTTTTATCCCTTTTTCTAAGGCTGTGTTATATGTACAGGCCGTTTGCCATTTCTTCACTTCGTCCTGAAATAATTTTCCTTCTTGATGGTCAAAACCAGACAATAAACTTTTTTCCTCAGTAAATTTATCCGCCTTAAAGGCAAATTTAGTGTGATCTTGGAGTGCAGACGGGTGAAAATGTTGGTCCTATAAACTTGCAATCTATAATTTGAGTTACAGAAAAGTGAGATTGAGGCTGTCAACATAAACCTCAGAGCAAAAAGTTTTATTTAGGAATATAGAAACAATAGACTTGCAATTTAGGGCACACATACAGACATGGGTGGCCTTTGCTATGCCCAGAAGACAAAGATTTTTTTTTTTTTTTTTTTTTTTTTGGTTGGGGTTTTGCTGGAGAAAGAAGTGTTTACACAAGTTGTTTTAAAACCTCTTGGTTTAAGTGGTGGCAATGACTAGGTGAAACTTGTAATCTTAAAGTGATAGCAGACTGTTTTGTTGGATTGGGCTTGAGAGACTGTTTCAGGCAAGTGTTCATGTATAATCTACTAGCTGTCCTTTTGCTGCTAGCTATGGTTTGGAAAAAAAATTTATGGTACTTTCTGTTATCAGGCAAATCACACATGTGAGCCCTTTCTTCAACATTTTCTCAGGTTCCGTATTGCCAGAGTTTGACACAAGTGATTCCATTTTGAATCTGGCAAGTTTTATAATAAAAACTCCGCAAAGATTGCATTACATTGAGCAGCAAGAAGAAGGAATGGAAAAAAATGACAAAAAATGAAGAAAAGAAATTCAGGTGTGTTGGGGCAAAAGGAAGAAGAAAAACATAAAATCATGAGAGAAAAGCAGCAGAAAGAGATGAAAGACATACATCTAGAAGATAGGCTTGTTTGGTGTTTTCTGAAGAGCAAAGTAAGTTCAGCCATTTGTAACATAACAGCAGGTATATGTTCTGAGATATGCTCTGTTGTTAAGAAATATTGTCATTGTGTGAATGGCATAGAGTATACTTGCACAAAGCTAGATGGTATAGCCTCCTGCACATCTAGGCTATATGATATTGTTCCCAGGCTACCAACCTGTATAGCACGTTATGGTACTTAATATGATAAGCAATTATAACACAGTGATATTTGTCTATATAAATGTATCTAAACATGGAAAAGGTAAAATATTGCACTACTATGTTACAATGACTATGAGACATTATTTGGTGATAGAAATTTTTCAGGTCTTTTATAATCCTATGGGACCACCATCATATATGTTGTTCATTATTGACTGAAACATTATATTGGTACAAGACAGTAGCAGAAACTATTTCCTCTTCCTGAATATAGTTACTATATAGACAAAGTCAAATATCATAACAGTCCTGTGGTAGATGAATCCTATATCAAAGGATACAAAAAAGAGAAGATGGAAAAATAGGTATCACTAGAAGTTGTAAATCTTTTTTTTTCTTTTCTTTTCTTTTTTTTTTTTTTTTTTTTTTGACACAGAGTCTGGCTCTTGTCACCCAGGCTGGAGTGCAGTGGCACGATCTTCAACCTCCATCTCCCAGGTTGAAGCGATCTTCCTGCCTCAATCTCCCAAGTAGCTGGAACTACAAGTGCCTGCTACCACACCTAGCTAATTTTTGAAATTTTAGTAGTGATAGGGTTTCACCATGTTAACAGCTGGTCTCAAACTCCTGACCTCAGGTGATCCACCCACCTCTGCCTCCCAAAGTGCTGGGATTACAGACATGACCCATTGCGCCCGGCCAAGATGGTGTAAATCTGATATGCATACTATGAGGCTCTAGATAAAGAGGGATGAAAATAATTACCCCTTTGAGGCTTTAAGAAATTCTTAGCTGTCAAGCCGCACTTCTTTGCCAGAGGACATATTAAATTTTCTCAGAGAGGCAGTACAAATGACTTCGGGAGTTATCAGTTTCTTTGAGAATAGAGATTATATTTTTTAAGGGGGAGAAAAATATTACCAAAAACTTCTGAGCATGAAATTGACCTGAAGAAAATTTAAACACTTCAACTAAGGAAGTAGTCACTATTCAAATTGATTTCTGAGTGTGATTATTAATAAACTTCACATAGTCCTACACTAAAGCTGCACCAAAATCTGGAGAGATAGCTATAGAGACAAACGGTGCTAACAGAACTGACTTCTTTGAATGATTCTAGCAGAAATCATTTGTGAGGGGAAAGCAATTATTCTATTACTGTATTTGCACAAAATGCATGCTGAACAACAGGAATCAAATTATCATCAGAAAGAGCCCAAAACAATCTTAATAGCAGAGAGTAGACTTAGTACATAGCAGCAGAACCATAGATACAAAACTGCCATTACCTTCAATTCTGGCCTTGAAGGAATTCAGTGGTTTTTGAATGAAGGCAGTATAGCCTAATGAGAAGTGAGATGTCTAAGGAAAATAGTAGCAACAGTGAGTGGAAAATCCTAAAATCCCTAATGCATTTTTTTCATTTTTAACATCTCTAATGTCAGGGTACATAATTCAATCAGTGATATCTTAACATTGTTGATCGGATGGCAGTCACGAAAATTTTATTGCCTGTTCATGTATGGATTTCTTTGTCCTACTGTGAACAATATATTTGCAACTTCTTGTTATAAAATCAAGAGATTATTAAAGAAGCACTTAGAGGAAAGAATATAAAAGTTGTTATCTAAAAACCTGTCATTAAGCCTTCCAGTAAAATTAAGTAAGTTTCAGCACCAAAATATGTAGAGAGGCTGTCAGCGTCTTGGAAAATATCTTGAGAGGCAAGTAGAACACTATTATAAGAAATGTAGCATTACACAAGCAATGGGGAAAGGATTCCCTATTTAATAAATGGTGCTGGGAAAACTGGCTAGCCATATGTAGAAAGCTGAAACTGGATCCCTTCCTTACACCTTATACAAAAATTAATTCAAGATGGATTAAAGACTTACATGTTAGACCTAAAACCATAAAAATCTAGAAGAAAACCTAGGAAATACCATTCAGGACATAGGCATGGGCACGGACTTCATATCTAAAACATCAAAAGCAATGGCAACAAAAGCCAAAATTGACAAATGGGATCTCATTAAACTAAAGAGCTTCTGTACAGCAAAAGAAACTACCATCGGAGTGAACAGGCAACCTACAAAATGGGAGAAAATTTTTGCAACCTACTCATCTGACAAAGGGCTAATATCCAGAATCTACAATGGACTCAAACACATTTACAAGAAAAAAACAAACAACCCCATTAAAAAGTGGGCAAAGGACATGAACAGACACTTCTCAAAAGAAGACATTTATGCAGCCAAAAAACACATGAAAAAATGCTCATCATCACTGGCCATCAGAGAAATGCAAATCAAAACCACAGTGAGATACCATCTCACACCAGTTAGAATGGCGATCATTAAAAAGTCAGGAAACAACAGGTGCTGGAGAGGATGTGGAGAAATAGGAACTTTTACACTGTTGGTGGGACTGTAAACTAGTTCAACCATTATGGAAGTCAGTGTGGCGATTCCTCAGACGTCTAGAACTAGAAATACCATTTGACCCAGCCATCCCATTACTGGGTATATACCTAAAGGACAATAAATCATGCTGCTATAAAGACACATGCACATGTATATTTATTGTGGCACTATTCACAATAGCAAAGACTTGGAACCAACCCAAATGTCCAACAATGATAGACTGGATTAAAAAAATGTGGCACATATACACCATGGAATACTATGCAGCCATAAAAAATGATGAGTTCCTGTCCTTTGTAGGGACATGGATGAAACTGGAAACCATCATTCTCAGTAAACTATTGCAAGGATAAAAAAACCAAACACCACATGTTCTCACTCATAGGTGGGAATTGAACAATGAGAACACATGGACACAGGAAGGGGAACATCACACTCCGGGGACTGTTGTGGGGTGGGGGGAGGGGGGAGGGAAAGCATTAGGAGATATACCTAATGCTAAATGATGAGTTAATGGGTGCAGCACACCAACATGGCACATGAATACATATGTAACAAACCTGCACATTGTGCACATGTACCCTAAAACTTAAAGTATAATAATAATAATAATAATAATAACTAAAGAAATGTAGCATTACAAATGGTACATAGAGAATTATACCATATACTTAAACATATATACACACATATATGCATACATATACAAAGGTGTTAGAAGATGTCATTCTAGCATATTGACTACTTAAAGACACTTGAAAAACAACAGCTGCCAAAAGACTACTTAGACCTTCATGCTATTTCTTAAGGGCAGAAAATGAAATTTCCCTGTGAAAGACACTCTTGCTTATACTAGAAGGAAAGGCAACATCCTTATTCTCAAGACAGAAAATAAAAACAAAGAATTCTATACCGACTTTGTCAAAATAACACTTACCTTCTGTATTACTCAGGGTTCTTTAGAGGGACAGGACTAATAGGATAGATGTACATATGAAAGGGAATTTGTTCAAGAGTATTGACTCACAGGATCACCACGTGAAATCCCACAATAGAAAGTCTGCAAGTTGAGGAGGAAGGAAGCCAGTCCGAGTCAAAACCTCAAAAGTAGGGAAGCTGACAGTGCAGTCTGTGGCCTAAGGCCAGAGAGCCCCTGGCAACCCACTGGTATAGATCAAGAGTCCAAAAGCTGAAGAACTTGGAGTCTGATGTTTGAGGGCAGGAAGCATCCAGCATGGGAGAAAGATGTAGGCCAAAGATTCAGCCAGTCTCATCCCTCCATGTTCTTCTGCCTGCTGTTATTCTAGCCACTCTGGCAGTTGCTTAGATTGTGCCCACCCAGATTGAGGGTAGGTCTGCCTCTCCTAGACCACTGACTCTAATGTTAATCTCTTTTAACAACACCCTCACAGACACACCCAGGAACAATACTTTGCATGCTTCAATCCAATCAAGCTGACCCTCAATACTAACCATCACGTCTTCTAAGCTCCTCACATAATTTAGTTGTTTCTTTACAATTTACCATTGTTTGTTCAATTCAGTATACCTGTATAAGTAACTGACTCTGACTTCTTTGGGGTCTTTATTTCTTTATGAAAGTTTCTATCTCACATAAAACTTGCACTAGGTTAATATACCTTATGTCCATTTAATTCCTGGACCCATCTCAGACTCTTAGAGGAAGGCAGAGAATTTTCTGCCCCTGCTGTAAGTCAAAAAGTGATCCAGAAGAGTCACACCTCAAATGTGAAAAATAATTAAGAATATTATAATAAATGTATTTTGTTTATCTTATTCATTTTATACATGTGTGGAATTAATATTATTTTTAAATATCTGTGTAAGTCTGAGTTCTTCCATGAGTATAAAACTTCTAACTTATAAGAAAAATTTAGTTGAGAGTATTCTTTCTTTTATACCAGTACATGGAATAGATGTATGTTACAATCTATTGTACCTTAGAGTTAATGAAAAATAGTATTTGAAAGTAAATGAGTAATGTGGAAGGCCAATATTGATTGTTGAAATAAACATGGAGAACTGAAGAAAAGTCACTCATTGTTAGCTAAAGTGTAACAGAGAAGACAACTTCCATAGAAACTGCTTCAAAGTGATTAAGCCAGAGAAGAGATTTTATAGGGTTTTAGGGAGAGGAAGATACTCTGAAGATATGAAGAAAGGTAACAAAAATTCTGAGAACAAAAGCAAAAAAATAAAATTTCGAGCTCTCAGGCATTCTGGTTTATAGCAATATAGAAGATCTTTTGACAAGAGAAAAAATAAATATAAAGAAGTGGGAGTCGGGGAGGTATCCCCGTATTTCCCTTGATAAATATGTGCAGTTATTTTTCAGAAACTAGCTTTTACTAGAGGCCAAGTGGAATTTTCTAGCTGAAGTGAGTGAAGCTTGGGGAAAAATAATATGTAAACAGAGGAATTTGAAACAATTCTGGAAAATACACTTTTTCAGACTAGAGGCTTCCCCACATGACTGAAGACATGCTATGTATTTTTTACTTACTTTTATATACCCAATGCCTAGAAGACTATTGAAAACATAGTAATTATTTAATAAATATTTCTTAATGAATTTATAAATGAAATGAAATCTAAATAAAGGTAGTATGCAAAATACATGTAAACTATATCTCCTGATATGCCTGTGACTTACAGTTGAATCAAAGGTTTGGCTTTTGTTATCCTAGACATTAATGGCATTAATAAAGACATAACTAATTATATGAATCATAATTTTAAAGAAGTAGGAAAAAGAGGGGGAAAAAGAGGAAGAGGAGGGAAAAAGAAGAGGACAGAAAATTCTTTGTAAGAAGAAAAACTGTTTTTAGTCCTATGGCAAGACGCCTATCACTCAGGTTATTATAAAGAAGACATTGTGCAATGTAGAGAACAGTATTCTCTATAATATAAACAATATGTACTAAAACAATTTCACGGAAGTATTGTTTGGGACATTCCTCCATGTTTGCAAATGATATGCTAAAACATAATTCTGTAAAATCATTTTCATGATGTTTGTGAATGATTCTGTCCTCTTACATTGCATATACTTTGTCTGAATTAATGTAGACATTGATATTCTATTCTATTTATTTCTGCACTTACTTACTGAGGGATGTCAAAAGAATAGCAAGCAATAGATGACTAGGTTCTGGTTCTCATGAAACTTATAGTATAGCATGTCCCCACCTATTTTTCACTAGAAACTAATAGTTCATATGATATTAAGAGGTATTCTACAAAAAGTAAGACAAGTAAACAGAAAACAAAAAAAATTAATCAGTATATTTTTGGAGGATGAAATAAAATAATAAATTTTTATATAATATACACCTAATTAAGGTATAAATTATAAAGACTATTAAATAATTTATGCAAATTCAGCTTAAAATGTTTCTAAATATCTCAGTTGCTGAAATTGTAAGAAAATTGAGTTTCATTAATGAATGTTTTATTGGGTCAGATCGTTTAAACAATTGTTTTAAATTTATGCAGGATGTATTACTTTTACACCTTTGCTATAATTCTTATGTGAGCTGTATTATAAATCATACATATTACATGAGTGTACCCTGCCTTTCACAGCAAAATCCAGTATTAAGAAATCTGATAACAAAGTGATTCTGCAAAGTGACATGTGGATTATATAAAATTGAAGAAACATTTGCAATTATTTTTAATGATAATATTAAAAATATGTTTGTATTTCAACTTTGTAGAATACACATGAAAATAAAAAATGCATATAAAAAAGAATTCTAAATCTATATTTTATGCTAAAATTGTCAGTAAAATATTCTATAAATATATGTTTTTATGGTCAAGTACATAAATAAAATATGTCCTCCAACACTGTAGATTTTAAATAACAATCTCAATTTATTAAATTTTATTTATATGTTTCAATGGTATTTTTAATATTCCACTAAAACACTGCTTGTCTTATAAAGTCTGTTTTCAAGAATTGTTATATGTTCTTTTTTGAAAACTTCACAGGTAATCTGACATATTCACCTATATTCAAGATATTCAAAAACCTTATTTTGACAGGATTAAGTTGCGTTTTCTCCTTTGTGTTTGTATACCTAACATGATTATCTTTGATCCCTCTCTTATCTTTACTGCCATTCTTTCTTTGTTCTCTTTTTTGGATTTTTGTAAAGGATGCGTTCACCTTCATTCCCTTTTAATTTTTGACTATGCCTTCCTGTGCATCTTTGTTGTCATATTCCTGATGTCTCTTTGTGGTTTTCTTTTTATCTAAATATTCTATTCCATTCAGCTCTTAATCTTTTAAACCTACATTATCAACACTGTCTCTTTTCATCTTCTCTTGGCATTCCTTTTTGCTGTGGCTCTTGATCTTTTGGTTTAGTTTCCCACCTTATCAAAAATGCTTCAGTGTCCTGCTTTGTTTTATGACTAAGAATCTTAGATGAAAAATAATTTTTAATAACTTGAAGAAAGTTGTCAAAGATGTAAAACTTTTTAATGAGATATACGAATTTATTAGTTTAATGTCAGATTCAATTTAATTATGAGGTGTTTTCCTGTGTTTATTGAAGTACTTCACATGAAGAACAAATCTACCTCATCATGTACAGCCTCCCATATGAAAAAATAAAAATTCTCCAAAAGCACAAATTGGGTGTAGGGAAATCTAGTTAATAGTTACCTATAGTGTGAAAAGAAAAGGGAAGGGGTTATTCTCTTTGTTCAAATAAAACTTGCTTTTTATTTCTTTATAGTCTTTGACCTATACATTTAGTACTGTCAATAGCTTTTCTTAAAAATATTTACAAGGTTATAAAATAATATTGCCACATTTCTGTAATTGAATGTAATAATAAACCAAAGTTCATTTGGGATATATAAACCCCAAACATTCCTAGGAGCAGAGAGAACTAAGCCACAAAATATCAAAGTCAACATTACAAGATAGGAGATCTGCAGGTTACTCCCTTTAGTATTAAATGCTGTGAAACCCAGGAATATGAACAACCAGAATACAAAGCAGGTATATTTTTTAAAAAGTGAAATATATATATGTATATATGTATATGTGTGTATATCTATGCATAGATATATCAGATATACCATTTGCTAACCATTGTGCTAAATATTGTTGACATGTGATAATATAAAAATGATTTTTACTTTATTCTTTTGTGTTGCCTTCAAATTTAAAACCATATTTACACTGTTACTGAAAACCTCCTATGAAGAAGTCTCTGTGATATGATCTGATACCCAAAGATGAATAAAGCATCGTGCTTGTTGCTATGGTGTGGGAAATTCAGAGGGGAAGACAGGCAGAGAATTATAATGCAGACTGTAGGAATTGCTATATTGAACAGGGAGGCATGAAAAGTTAAGGGAATAATATAGGCCAGGGAGACAATGAATATATATT
The DNA here is from genome assembly GCF_009828535.3 of Hylobates moloch. Classification (NCBI taxonomy): domain Eukaryota; kingdom Metazoa; phylum Chordata; class Mammalia; order Primates; family Hylobatidae; genus Hylobates; species Hylobates moloch. Next base: position 120,759,012 of record NW_026652277.1, on the reverse strand, counting down.
GATATGGCTACGCATTTATTAAATGTTGAACAATTATACAGATATATAATTTATGGCAGCTTACTAAATTTTTTTTAAAGACGAAAAACTTTTTTGGGGAGATGGTCTGTTATGGAATAAATTATGTCTCCTTCCAAATTCATGTGGTGAATTCCTAACTTTCTGTACCTCAGAATGTGATTGTGTTTGGAGATAGAGCATTTAATGAAGTAGTTAAGTCAAAATAGCGTCCTAAGAGTGGGCTCTATATGACTGGTGTCCTTATAAGAAGAGTATATTAAAACAGAGAGAACAGACAAGCACACACATACAGAGAGAAGATCCTGGTGAACATGTAGTGAGGAAGCCATTTGCAAACCAAGAAGAGAGGCTTCAGCAGAATTCAAACCTGCCCACAACTGGATTTCAGACTTCTGACCTCCAGAGCTGTGAGAAAATAAATGTCTGCTGTTTATGCCACCGAGTCAGTGATATTTTCTTATGGCAATCCTAGCAATCTAATACGGAGTCTTTACAATCGTCTCAAAAATAGTTTTAGCTTTTTGTCTAATATTTGACCCTTTTTTCTGTATTTTGATTCATATGTTATTTATAAGCTACTTAGCATACAAATATTTTAATATGAGATAATTTTAATATTTTTAATATATGGCCCCCATCATGATAAATAACTATTTTCCCTCAAAATACAAGTTCAAACTCTTTTTTGAAGAGTGGGGAGATTTTCAGTAAAATTGTATTACTGTGAAATGCATCAGCAGGTAATTTGAAGAGAAAAATGTACTGTGTTCATGAGTATACATATTTTAAAGATTCTTGTTTTAAGTTCAGCAGAACCCACTTACATTATTTTATTTCCTGTTTGTTGTTTCTGATTTAATCAATGCCTAAGACAAGAACCAGATTTCTTTTTTGTACTTTTAGAGCTTCTGTTTAAAGGTGAGGAGTAATATACCCCGAGAATGGATATCGTAGCTTGTTTATTTATGTAATATTCACAGAGACTAGCATAGGGCTTGGCATGGTAGGTATTCATAATGTATTAAATTTGAATTAGTGCATACAGTATATATGCATATGTGTATATATACACATATACATACAGCATATATACATATGTGTGTATATACATATATAATGTATATACATATACAATGTATATACATATACATTATATACATAATATACATATACATATTTGTATATAGACATATACTTAATTATATACACAATAAATGTATATGTGTATATATGTGTATATATAAATATACATGTGTGTATATATACACATATACACACATACACATGTATATATACTGTATGCACTAATTCAAATTTAATTCATTATGCATACTACATACATATACATTATGTATATGTATACATATTTGTATATAGACATAAATAATTATATACATAATGTATATGTGTATATATATACATATGTATGTGTATACACTGTATGTACTAATTCAAATTTAATTCATTATGCATACTTAAACACACACACACACACACACACACACACACGTCATTTTTCTTCCTTTAACAATTTTTTACCAAAAGATGTAAGCATAATTGGGTAGATTAAACTGCAATGTGCTAATCCGCTCAATGAGGTGCTCCAGTGTAGGCTGGAAGATGTCTTGGTGAAATTGGTATAGAATCAATATATTTGACTTTTAGATTTCTATTTCAACAGCTATCTTTTGGTGAGCTTATGCTGTAAGCCAATACTGTGCTGAGTGCTTTATATACATAAATCCATAAAATCTACATCTTTATTTTCCCTATGCCACCTAATATATTTTTGGTAAACATTTTTCAAGATGGTATATGTGCAAGTTATTTTTAAAGCAGTTACAGCATAGCTATAGATAATATTCATATATGGTATTTAAAAAATATATCATGATGCAATCTGATATCAGTGAAGGAGGGAATAAACATACTTGAGAACCAAACTGTCTATGACCATTTTTATCTTAACTAAATAGTCCTCATTTCTGCTGGTCAGGAATTAACTCTCTAAACTGGTTTCTCTGCCTCACACTGATTTCTAGGAGTTGAAGATAGGAACAATGGAAATTTTGCCACTTCCTAGTTCAAAAAACAGTAAAAGGATTTCTAGAGTAGATGATAATCCATATTTTAGTGAGCATTTATGCCTGTTATGTAAAGAACTAAAGAGAGTGTGCTGAGATAAATTGTTCTGAATTATAAAGGGCAGGTAATAGAATATCAGGGAGAGGCCCAGGATGTGCTCTCCATAAAAAGGAAAAGAAAATCCTGAGAGTCAGAGAAGGGTAGAGAAATAGGATGAGAGGGATAGAAAAACTATGAGAAACATGTGTTATTTATTTATGTATTGGTTGTTCATGTTGATTGAATCCAAATCTCTACTGTGGCTCTAAACTCTCAACAGAGTCTGCTACATGCCCTGTAACACACTCTGAATTTGTTCGTTTGCTTTTGGTAGAAAATAAGGAGGAAAGGCCATAGTTTCATCTCTGGTGTAGCATCATATGGAAGAGAAAGTGCTGCTGCAGATTCATATATAATACAAAAACTAAATTTACATTCAAGTCGAAAGTTCTTTTGTAGACAGAACCACCGAACAAATACACAACCAAAAACATAACATACTTGAACATCTTCCATTCACCTCCAATCTCCGGAGAGATTAGGGAATTATGAAGATAAGGATGTTCCCCTATGAATGAGATGTGATTCAAAATATTTTGTTTGAATCTCAAAGACAAACTCTTTGGAATCCTTGAAAACATATTGTTAAATTTAACAAATATTTTTTCTTTTCACCTCCTATATTCAAAATATTTAACATAATATATTAGGTCCAAAATATATGAGACTTTGAAAAAGCTTGATATGGGGTTTTATCCTTATAATGAACACAATAGGAAGCCCTTGAAGAGTGGTAAGCAAGAGACGTAATGTGATCTGATTTAAATTTTTCAGATTGCAGAATAGAACACTGATTACAAGGAGAGTCAGAGTGGATTCTGGGAGCTCAGCAGAATGGTATTTCCTTAGTTGAGGTAGAGGAAATAATATCGGCATGGACAACATTGATAAAACTGTTAAATTTCCACTACAGATAAGAGAGAGAGAGAGAGAGAGAGAGTGTGTGTGTATGTGTGTGTGTGTGTGTGTGTGTGTGTGTGTGTGGTGTATGTGTGTTAGGATATGAAGACAGGTAGGTAAAATAAAAGAATCACTAGGCATTACGAAAAAATGACATGGAAACAAGACTATAAAAATAACAATTAGAGATCTGGTTTCATCTCTGACAAGTAAATAGCTTGGGAGTCATCACTTTCAAACTTAAAATAAAAAAATTCAGACCAACTGAAAACCAAGAACTTTTCTTGGAGTCATCAGAAAATTGAGGTTACAGAACAAAAAAACCACCTCAAAATCTGAGAGGCAGGAAAGTCCAGATAGTCACAGCTTAGATCTACTTATTTCTGGAGCAGAAGTGACTGGAACCATAAACTGGTAGGCACACTTAAGTAGCAATTCAGACAAGTGAAGATCTGAGAAATATGTCCTGTGGCTCTGACAAGGAAATAAGAAAAGTATCATGTGAATGATATCCATATCTAGAATCATATCTATAACACAAGCATCCTGGTTCAGGAGAAAAGACTTTGCTACAGCCTTATCACAGCTAGAGGAAGAGATTAGTCCCACTCCAGTTCCCTCCAGGCCTCTTGTCTCACCTATCAGGAGAAAAATGCACAAATACAGTCAACAAGATGTGGAACAACAGGAATGCTCATACATTGCTGCTCAGAATGCAAAATGACAGATACACTTTGGAAGACAGTTTGGCAGTTTCTTATAAATCTTCATGTAGTCTTACTATACACTCTAGCAATTACATTCCTAGGTATTTACCCAAGTAATTTAAAAAATTATGTTTACATAAAACCTGCATGCAAATTTTTACAGCAACTTTTATCATAATCACCAAAAACTGAAAGCAACTTAGATGTTTTTCAGTAGATAAATGTGTGAAAAAAAAACTTCTGTGGAAACAGTGAGTATAATCAACAATTTTTTATTGTATCTTTTTAAATACTAGTGGAATTGGAATGGTCCTATCACAAAGAAATGATAAATGCTTGAGGTGATGGTTACCCCAGTTACCCTCATATGATTATTACACATTGTATGTCTGTATCAGAATATCATATGTTCCCCATGAATAGGTACATCTATTATGTACCTATAATAATAAAATAAACACAAAACTGCTTTTAATGCATACAATGGAATGCTATTTAGTGATGAACAGAAGTGAATTATCAATATACACAAAAGTTTGGTTGAATTTGGATGCATATCTCTAAGTAAAATGTCAGTTTTTAAGGTTATATTCTGTGTGATACCGTTTACATAAGGTTCTGAAAGAGACAAAACTATAGAGACAGGAAATAAATAGATCCGGGGTTTGGAGTAAAAGGAGGACCAAACAGGTGAAGCACAGAAAAAAATTAGTGCAGTGAACCTATTTTTTATGAAATACAGATGACAATGTAAAATGCAAAATTCATGTTTTCATGTTGTCTACATTTCTTTACATGGTGAATTGTGGATATGTGACATACATTTTCCCAAACCCTTAGTGTCATACAGAGCACAGAGTGAACCTTAAAGTATGTAAATTTTAAAAAAATCAGTGAGGATAGCAGGTATTTCAGAATGGATATGAAACTGTAAAAAAAAAATCTGAAGGTTTCATAAATATTTGAAAAAATCTAATTGATGAGAGTGGAAAGAAAAGTGCTGACCTGAGTCACTTTGGAAATTAGTGTAGTCTGTGAGATTAACCAGAAAAGTAATTGTACACAGGTACTGAACTCTAATTAACAAGTTTTTTCTCATCAGAGTATTGGATAACAATTCTGAAGCCACTATCCATGTATACTGTATTTGAATAATTCAGTATTGGATGGCAAATTGTGGCAAATCAGTATCCAATGGTTGGAGTGGGAGAATACAGGTAAGTGAGGGGAAGAGACTAGAATGATTCAGATGGTCATAAATTTGAGTTGGAGACACCGGTACGGACTCACATTTGGCTAGATTATATAAGTACCTCTATATACATAGTTTAGAAAACACACATGGATAGGTTCATCTATTATATACGTATATATTGCAGGTATATAATAGATACATATTATATACTCTTTCAGATGAAAGTTTCTGGAAGCTATGACACTACAGTAGCAAAGAGCATACATACCTTGTGCCTATATCATGTTTTTTTTAATACCATTCTTCAATACAAGAATGAGGGATATTTAGAGAAATTTCTGATTCTAGGAGTGGGGAAATAGACAAGGTGGGCTTGGTACATAATATGGCTTGGATGTTTGTCCCCTCCAAATCTCATGTTGAAATGTAATTCCTAATGTTGGAGTGGGGCCTAGTGGGAGGCATTGGATCATGGGGGTGGATCCCTCATGAATGGCTTAGCACGATCCTCTTGGTGATGAATGAGTTATATCACTCTGTTAGTTCACACGAGGTCTAGGTGTTTAAAAGAGTGTGGTGTTTCTCCCTTCTCTCTCTTGCTCTCCCTCTTGCCATGTCACAGGCTGGCTCCCCTTCCCCTTTCACCATGACTGTAAGCTTCTGGAGGCCCTCAGCAGAAGTGGATTCTGCTTCCTTACAGCCTGAGTCAAAATAAAGTATCTTTTCTTTATAAATTACCTAGTCTCAAGCATTCCTTTACAGCAACACAAGAATGAACGAATACAGTATATCTTGTAGTTCCAGAAAGTATGAAACTGCTAAACAAACAAAGAACACTTCAATGATAGGCACAAGTCAAAAGGATACGGAATACAACTGAAAAACTCCCAATGGCCAAAGCCATAACAATTGTAACGAAAATAAATGGGGGGGGTGGAGCCAAGATGGCCGAATAGGAACAGCTCTGGTCTCCAGCTCCCAGCCTGAGCGACACAGAAGACAGATGATTTCTGCATTTCTGCTTGAGGTACCGGTTTCATCTCACTAGGGAGTGCCAAACAGTGGGTGCAGGACAGTCGGTGAAGCGCACTGTGCCTGAGCTGAAGCAGGGCGAGGCATTGCCTCACTCAGGAAGCGCAAGGGGTCAGGGAGTTCCCTTTCCTAGTCAAAGAAAGGGGTAACAGACGTCACCTGGAATATCGGGTCAGTCCCACCCTAATAATGCGCTTTTCCAACGGGCCTGGAAAACGGCACACTAGGAGATTGTGTCCTGCACCTGGCTCGGAGGGTCCTATGCCCACAGAGTCTCACTGATTGCTAGCACAGCAGTCTGAGATCAAGCTGCAAGGCGGCAGCGAGGCTGGGGGATGGGCACCCGCCATTGCCCAGGCTTGCTTAGGTAAACAAAGCAGCCAGGAAGCTCGAACTGGGTGCAGCCCACCACAGCTAAAGGAGGTCTGCCTGCCTCTGTAGGCTCCACCTCTGGGGTCAGGGCACAGCCAAACAAAAAGTCAGCAGGAACCTCCTCAGAATTAAATGTCCCTGTCTGACTGACAGCTTTGAAGAGAGTAGTGGTTCTCCCAGCAGGCAGCTGCAGATCTGAGAACAGACAGACTGCCTCCTAAAGTGGGTCCCTCACCCCTGAGCAGCCTAACTGGGAGGCACCCCCCCAGTAGGGACAGACTGACACCTCACTCGGCCGGGTACTCCTCTGAGACAAAACTTCCAGAGGAACTATCAGACAGCTGAATTTGTGGTCTCATGAAAATCCACTGTTCTGCAGCCACCGCTGCTGACACCCAGCTACACAGGGTCTGGAGTGGACCTCTAGTAAACTCCAACAGACCTGCAGCTGAGGGTCCTGTCTGGTAGAAGGAAAACTAACAAACAGAAAGGACATCCACACCAAAAACCCATCTGTACATCACCATCGTCAAAGACAAAAAGTAGATAAAACCACAAAGATGGGGAAAAAACAGAGCAGAAAAACTGGAAACTCTAAAAAGTAGAGCACCTCTCCTCCTCCAAAGGAACGCAGTTCCTCACCAGCAACGGAACAAAGCTGGATGGAAGATGACTTTGACGAGTTGAGAGAAGAAGGCTTCAGACGATCAAACTACTCTGAGCTACGGGAGGAAATTCAAAACAATAGCAAAGAAGTTAAAAACTTTGAAAAAAAATTAGAAGACTGGATAACTAGAATAACCAATGGAGAGAAGGGCTTAAAGGAGCTGATGGAGCTGAAAGTCAAGTTTCGAGAACTACGCGAAGATTGCAGAAGCCTCAGTAGCAGATGCAATCAACTGGAAGAAAGGGTATCGCTGATGGAAGATGAAATGAATGAAATGAAGCGAGAAGGGAAGTTTAGAGAAAAAAGAATAAAAAGAAACGAACAAAGCCTCCAAGAAATTTGGGACTATGTGAAAAGACCAAACCTACGTCTGATTGGTGTACCTGAAAATGACGGGGAGAATGGAACCAAGTTGGAAAACACTCTGCAAGATATTATCCAGGAGAACTTCCCCAATCTAGCAAGGCAGGCCAACATTCAGATTCAGGAAATACAGAGAACGCCACAAAGATACTCCTCGCGAAGAGCAACTCCAAGACACATAATTGTCAGATTCACCAAAGTTGAAATGAAGGAAAAAATGTTAAGGGCAGCCAGAGGGAAAGGTCGGGTTACTCACAAAGGGAAGCCCATCAGACTAACAGCTGATCTCTCGGCAGAAACTTTACAAGCCAGAAGAGAGTGGGGGCCGATATTCAACATTCTTAAAGAAAAGAATTTTCAACCCAGAATTTCATATCCAGCCAAACTAAGCTTCATAAGTGAAGGAGAAATAAAATACTTTACGGACAAGCAAACGCTGAGTGATTTTGTCACCACCAGGCCTGCCCTAAAAGAGCTCCTGAAGGAAGCACTAAACATGGAAAGGAACAACCGGTACCAGCCACTGCAAAAACATGCCAAATTGTAAAGACCATCGAGGCTAGGAAGAAACTGCATCAACCAACGAGCAAAATAACCAACTAACATCATAATGACAGGATCAGACTCACACATAACAATATTAACGTTAAATGTAAATGGGCTAAATGCTCCAATTAAAAGACACAGACTGGCAAACTGGATAAGGAGTCAGGACCCATCAGTGTGCTGTATTCAGGAAACCCATCTCACGTGCAGAGACACACATAGACTCAAAATAAAGGGATGGAGGAAGATCTATCAAGCAACTGGAAAACAAAAAAAGGCAGGGGTTGCAATCCTAGTCTCTGATAAAATACACTTTAAACCAACAAAGATCAAAAGAGACAAAGAAGGCCATTACATAATGGTAAAGGGATCAATTCAACAAGAAGAGCTAACTATCCTAAATATATATGCACCCAACACAGGAGCACCCAGATTCATAAAGCAAGTCCTCAGTGACCTACAAAGGGACTTAAACTCCCACACAATAATAATGGGAGATTTTAACACCCCACTGTCAACATTAGACAGATCAACGAGACAGAAAGTTAAAAAGGATATCCAGGAATTAAACTCACCTCTACACAAAGTGGACCTAATAGACATCTACAGAACTCTCCACGCCAAATCAACAGAATATACATTTTTTTCAGCACCACACCACACCTATTCCAAAATTAACCACATAGTTGGAAGTAAAGCACTCCTCAGCAAATGTTAAAGAACAGAAATTATAACAAACTGTCTCTCAGACCACAGTGCAATCAAACTAGAACTCAGGATTAAGAAACTCACTCAAAACCGCTCAACTACATGGAAACTGAACAACCTGCTCCTGAATGACTACTGGGTACATAATGAAATGAAGGCAGAAATAAAGATGTTCTTTGAAACCAACGAGAACAAAGACACAACATACCAGAATCTCTGGGACACATTCAAAGCAGCGTGTAGAGGGAAATTTATAGCACTAAATGCCCACAAGAGAAAGCAGGAAAGATCCAAAATTGACACCCTAACATCACAATTAAAAGAACTAGAAAAGCAAGAGCAAACACATTCAAAAGCTAGCAGAAGGCTAGAAATAACTAAAATCAGAGCTTTCCCTCTGAAAACTGGCACAAGACAGGGATGCCCTCTCTCACCGCTCCTATTCAACATAGTGCTGGAAGTTCTGGACAGAGCAATCAGGCAGGAGAAGGAAATAAAGGGTATTCAATTAGGAAAAGAGGAAGTCAAATTGTCCCTGTTTGCAGATGACATGATTGTATATCTAGAGAACCCCATTGTCTCAGCCCAAAATCTCCTTAAGCTGATTAGCAACTTCAGCAAAGTCTCAGGATACAAAATCAATGTACAAAAATCACAAGCATTCTTGTACACCAATCACAGACAAACAGAGAGCCAAATCATGAGTGAACTCCCATTCACAATTGCTTCAAAGAGAATAAAATACCTAGGAATCCAACTTACAAGGGATGTGAAGGACCTCTTCAAGGAGAACTACAAACCACTGCTCAATGAAATAAAAGAGGATACAAACAAATGGAAGAACATTCCATGCTCATGGGTTGGAAGAATCAATATCATGAAAATGGCCATACTGCCCAAGGTCATTTATAGATTCAATGCCATCCCCATCAAGCTACCAATGACTTTCTTCACAGAATTGGAAAAAACTACTTTAAAGTTCATATGGAACCAAAAAAGAGCCCGCATCACCAAGTCAATCCTAAGCCAAAAGAACAGAGCTGGAGGCATCACGCTACCTGACTTCAAACTATACTACAAGGCTACAGTAACCAAAACAGCATGGTACTGGTACCACAACAGAGACATAGATCAATGGAACAGAACAGAGCCCTCAGAAATGACGCCGCATAGCTACAACTATCTGATCTTTGACAAACCTGACAAAAACAAGAAATGGGGAAAGGATTCCCTATTTAATAAATGGTGCTGGGAAAACTGGCTAGCCATATGTAGAAAGCTGAAACTGGATCCCTTCCTTACACCTTATACAAAAATTAATTCAAGATGGATTAAAGACTTATATGTTAGACCTAAAACCATTAAAATCCTACAAGAAAACCTAGGCAATACCATTCAGGACATAGGCGTGGGCAAGGACTTCATGTCTAAAACACCAAAAGCAATGGCAACAAAAGCAAAAATCGACAAATGGGATCTCATTAAACTAAAGAGCTTCTGCACAGCAAAAGAAACTATCATCAGAGTGAACAGGCAACCTACAGAATGGGAGAAAATTTTTGCAACCTACTCATCTGACAAAGGGCTAATATCCAGAATCTACAATGAACTCAAACAAATTAACAAGAAAAAAAAAACAACCCCATCAAAAAGTGGGCAAAGGACATGAACAGACACTTCTCAAAAGAAGACATTTATGCAGCCAAAAAACAAATGAAGAAATGTTCATCATCACTGGCCATCAGAGAAATGCAAATCAAAACCACAGTGAGATACCATCTCACACCAGTTAGAATGGCCATCATTAAAAAATCAGGAAACAACAGGTGCTGGAGAGGATGTGGAGAAATAGGAACACTTTTACACTGTTGGTGGGACTGTAAACTAGTTCAACCATTGTGGAAGTCAGTGTGGTGATTCCTCAGGGATCTAGAACTAGAAATACCATTTGACCCAGCCATCCCATTACTGGGTATATACCCAAAGGACTATAAATCATGCTGCTATAAAGACACATACACACGTATGTTTATTGCGGCACTATTCACAATAGCAAAGACTTGGAACCAACCCAAATGTCCAACAACGATAGACTGGATTAAGAAAATGTGGCACATATACACCATGGAATACTATGCAGCCATAAAAAATGATGAGTTCCTGTCCTTTGTAGGGACATGGATGAAACTGGAAAACATCATTCTCAGTAAACTATCGCAAGGACAAAAAACCAAACACTGCATGTTCTCACTCATAGGTGGGAATTGAACAATGAGAACTCATGGACATAGGAAGGGGAACATCACACTCCGGGGACTGTTGTGGGGTTGGGGGAGGGGGGGAGGGACAGCATTAGGAGATACAGCTAATGCTAAATGACGAGTTAATGGGTGCAGGAAATCAACATGGCACATGGATACATATGTAACAAACCTGCACATTGTGCACATGTACCCTAAAACCTAAAGTATAATTTAAAAAAAAAAGAAAAGAAATAAATATGTGTTGGATTATAACCCAGTGTATAATATAAACATCAATGAGTCTTTAATGATATAAACAGATGGTTGACTACATTTAAAATGAGGAGGAATAGACATATCTCCCATGCTAAATAATTCCAAATAATTTATTCTCCTAATTCAAGAAGGTTGATCATAATACCCATTCAAATGTGGGGTGCACATAGCCACTTTCTTCTATAAAGTATAAAAAGAGGGGGAAAAGAGTAATGTCACAGTGAAGACACCTGAACAACACTACCTTAACTAGTGATCAAGTTTAACATAAACAGAGATAAACCATATTCCTATTATGTGCACTTTATATGACGAATGATAGTAATATAAGAGATAACAATAAGTAAAACTCGGTGTGAGATATACAGTCCTGTGTCCTTTAACAATGATTCAGCCAATGATAAACTGCCTACAGGACAGTGCCCATAATATCCTGTAAGGTTAAAATATGACATTTTTACTGGACCTTTTATATGTTTAGATACCACTATATTATAATTGCCTACAAAATTTAGTACAGTAACATGCTGTACAAGTTTATAGCCTAGGAGCAATAGGCTAGATCATACAGCCTAGGTGTGTAGGAGGTTATACCATATAGGTCTGTATAAGTGCACTCTATGATGTTTGGACAATGATGAAATCAACTAAGGATGCATTTCTCAGAATGTATCCCCTGCATTAAGCAACACATGACTGTATTGGGATTCTCTGTACTATGTTGTAATTTATCTGCAGATGTAAAACTATTTTAAACATGTTTTTAAATTGCATTACTAATAATTGCAGATTTAATCCCTAAGGGTTTACCTTCCCATCTTCTATTCTTCACAAAATACGTAATTCTGCCACAAGCAAACTTAGGCAGTATGTAGACTCCATCCTAGCCTCATTTTTACTCCTACTTAGTTCTTACCAGGATGCTTAACTCCCTCTCCGTGTTAATTTTTTACAAACCTACCTTGGAAATGTGAATCAACTGGGATTCAACCTCCCAATCCTCCCTCTCTTTTCTGTGCATTGAGAGCTAATCTCTATACAGAATAAAATTACAGAACCAAGATCTTAAGTGACTTATCATAACGACCTTCATATATAATGTTTGAGGCCCAAATAACTTTTACCAATCCTTCCTCCTTAATTAGCACCTTCTGTATTTTTCAACAGAGAATACTTTAAAAGTTCCCAGAATCCATAGATTTTCTCTCCAGTATTGAACACATTAACATGAAGTTTTACGGGAGGTATTTCATCCTTTTGCATTTTTCACATCCTTTATGCTTTTAAGTAGCCTCTGAGGATGAAATCTGCTTCCTTCTCACAGCCATTGTTTTCATGCATGCATGTTTCCTTTCTCATTTCCTCAAATATTTAGCTCAGCAACATCCTTTCCATCTCCCTTGCAGTCAACCCCTCTATCAACAATTTCCTCAACATAAAAACATCTTCAAAAATACTTATCAAATTTAAACAACCAATTAACTAAGCAAATAATAGCAATAATTGGCACACATATGCTCCTCATTTTCTTATTTTCCATTCATTGCTTGTCTTACTACATTTTACCTTCCATGAAAAAGAATCTACTGACAATGTTATCGTCTTTGTCATCATTGTCCTCTGAAGTTCTAAGGGCAATGACTACTGTATTCTGTATTTTAATTGATCTGAGACTTATGACATCGCTTCTATTCCCTACTACAAACTCTTTTCCCTCTTGTCTATTTGATATAATTCATTAGCTCACTTCTGTTTAATTACTGTCTACTCCATGTCTACATTATTCTAGGCAATGGAGCTTACATTACAGTTAATAAGAAATACAAATAATAAACCATATACGTGTGTGTGTGTGTGTGTGTGTGTGTGTGTGTGTGTGTGTGTATTTCAGGTAATGATAACTGTTAATGGTGGGAAAAAAGCATGACAGGATAATAAAAAGTACTGAGTGGCATTTTATCAAAAAAATGTCAGAAAGTAATTCTCTGAGAGGTAAATTTGAGCAAATCTCAGGCCATACAAAGAAATGTGCTAAAGATACTTATAGGATAGGGTACAGCAAGTGCCAAAGCACTGAAGCAGAAACAAGTTCAGTGTAATTCAGTTACAAACAATAAGAAGGCCAGAGATGTCAGGGTCAGTGAGCTAGACAGCCAAGAACAGGGTAATGGGAGAAGATACCAGAGATCTAGAAAGGACTGAATGAGTGATGGAACTTCACTCAGCAGGAACATGACAATTTATTGTATTCTAAATGGGATGGAGTAAGTGATATGAGAAAATTCTGGCTATATTCAAAATTGACCACAATGAGACAAGAATAGATATAAGCAGATTAGTCTGGAGGATGATACAGTAGTCTAGGTGGGAGATGATGGTGATCATGGTGGAGAAATTGAAATAGTCAAGCTTTATAATGTAAAGAGTTTTATCTTATAATCCTTTTAATTGATAATCAGTAATAAATTTTTAAAGCTTCAATAGACAAAAGCATATTAAACAAGCCATATAGCACTTTACAGCTGTAGATAATAGGAAAAATATGACAGATAGAATTTAAAATATGAAACTAATTTAAATATTATATCGTCAGGCAAACAATTTTTTTCATTAAGTAATTTTATGAAATAAACAAGACAAACTCTGTTTTTAAAATATAAGCTAAAAAAATGCCCTAAAGAAGACAACCCCTATACTGATGTAGTTGATATATTTTCTTTTTGTCCCCATTTAAGTGTTGTTTATAATTAAATGAGAGTTACTAAGGTATCTTTGGATAACAAAATTTGAAGCATGATATATAAAATTCTTAATTGTGAAATGTAAGCATTTTTTTCTGTAAATATATCTATACTATATATCTATATAGTATATCCTACAAACTTGACAGCCATTTCTCCTTTTAAAAACTTAGGTCAAATACACTGCTGAAATTAAGAAAATACTTTAAATAATAAGTCCATTTTGAGACAAAGACAATAGAATATTTTTACATTCATAGTGTACTATAAAATAAAAATTAAAAAGTATACTTTCCTTTGAGAAATCTGTACACTTGTAAAATTATATAACATAAATCATGTTTTCTGTTACTGTGAAATAGTTTAATTTTTTTTCTTTTAGGCTTTTCCCTTATAACAAATAAGCTAACAGCAGTATGAAATTTCAAAGCAAATAGATGAACATATGAACAATCTTTTTTTACTTTTTTCTCCCACAAACTACTGTCCTAATGGAAAACTTTTATGACTTTTTATATAAATCTTTTCAGAATCTTCTGATATCACCCATTTTAAGAAAATATCCCTTACCATACATTAGTCAAGAAATATGAACCAAGGTATTTTATTAAATTTTATCTGTATAACACAGAACTACAGAATTATAGACAGTACTGATTTGAAGTCTGAGTATTAGAAAAGACCATGACTGATTAGAGGAGCATCATTTTAGGTTGCATGATGTAAAAGGAGTTGGTAAAATTAAATTGTCTTCAGGTTTCTTTCCTATAATGTTGCAGAAAATAAATCCACCTAGTTTTGCTGATAAATTTGACTTCTTAAATATATGTGTATGCATGCATATGTATCTATAGAGAGAGAGACACATATGATATACATACATAGATAATTTTTAGGTAGAATGTATTGTAGCTCTACTAGAGAAGAAAGTGTAGCTACATTTTACCATTATTTTCTCCTTTTTATATCCCACTTCCTGCTTCTTCTGACCTTTCCAAGAAACACAAATTCTTAACTAAGGGCTCCTTGGTCCACCAAAATACCAAGTGTAATGCTAGGATTTGAGTAATTTTGAAAGATATTTAATTTCAGTCATTGAGAAATTTCATGTAATGAAAACCTCTAAATCCAATAAATTCCATGCTGAGATTCAACTCTAATTCTGTTTGTTTTTATGCTGTGGAAAACCTCTATAGCAAATACTATCTCTCAAGCATCTTGGATATATCTTAGATTCAGTTTATCACTAATAAATATTTTAATTGATGTGCTGACAACTTTGTTTTATTTTATGCAAACCTATTTGAAATACAAGCATTCATCAAACTGAATTTAAGCAAGTGTTATTAAGATTACTTGTTTGGCTTGCAGTATTTTCAGCTTCAGGTCATAGTATATATATTGTTCAAATTAAGTTCACTGAACTGTAAAGTGTGAGTATGTATCTGAGAGCTGTTAGAGAAGGCTTTCTGCATAAATGCCTGTTGGAGCAATCTGTTCATTTTTAAAATAGCATCCCTATTACTTGCCCTGTGGTTCTAGGTGACACATATGAACTCCATTTCTACGTATACCTGAGGCTGTAAATCAAATCAAAAGAATAATATTTCTTCCCTCTGTTTATCATCACAACAGTAAAAACAGAAGTGTTTAATTTTTTCATTTTATCAAAAAATTCATTTTATTTTTCAGCACAGTGTTTGACATTTTATACATTATAGTCAAAAGAGATCATCGTTAGTTTAACGTTTAAATAATTTATTTTATTTAACTATAATATTTGAAGTACTTTATAAACTGAAATTTTAGAAAATAAATAGTAGTTTAATAATTTTTATATAATTAGAATAGTTCAGCAATTCTCCAATAGTATTTTCTTTGATGAATTAATATATATGTTCTCATAGGTTGTTTTAAATTGAAAGGAATAAAAGCCTTCAAGTCTATTCTCACAGCTTATCAGAAAAATAGCAAGAAAAAATATTTTTAAAAATATTTTACCAGGAACAAAGAAGTACAATTTTGGTACGATATGAAAAAACGCTAGAGATTCAACATCTACATCTTATCTGCAAAATACATCATCTCTAATTTACCAAATAGTGAACACTGACTTCTAGTAATTTAATTATATGAAGAGCTCACATATTTTTTTCTGCATGCTGTAAAATAGAAAGAGAAAATTTGCTTCAATTTCTATACTCTTCACATAGGACATGCAATGAAATCCTGTGTTTTGATGTTCTTATTTAACAGAAGAGAAATTGATCGGTTAAGGAAAAGATTATTAAGCTTCCAATTGATTTCAGTCTTCTATTAATTGTGACATCAAAGGTCTCTGGCAGGAACTGCATCTGCTGCAATAGGAAGGAAAGCCCAGAAAGGCAGTGTCCCGAGGATTTGATTTTAATATTTTCCCATACAATTTATCTGTAGTTATGTTTGTTTTTCTTTCTAGTAAACATTAAAACATTTCCTGATATTCTTTCATTCCCTTTTCACTTTTATTCATTTTCTACATATTGTGTTTTGTATTATTCTCAATATCACTCAGCTAAAATATAAGTATTAGCTCCTTATTCTGTAAAGAATTTATTTTTATTATTGTTATTTTTGTTTTTGGAGACAGGGTCTCACTTGGTCACCCAGGCTGGAGTGCAGTAACGTGATCACAGTTCACTGCAGCATTGATCTCCCGAGCTCAAGTAATCCTCCTGCTTCAGCCTCCTGAGTGGCTGGGACTACAGGTGTGCACCACCATATTGGGCTAATTTTTTGGATTTTGTTTGTAGAGACACTGTCTCCCTGTGTTGCCCAGGCTATTCTTGAACTCCTGAACTCAAGCGATCCTCCTGCATTGGCCTCCTAAATTGCTAGGATTGCAGGTGTGAGCCACTAGGCCCAGTCAAGAATTTATTTAATATTTTTAATACATTTACTTTATTATTATATCCATATTATCTCCTTTCACAACCCATCTTAATATTAACCTCTAGAATTTAAATTTTAACATCGAAGTTTGCCAGATAACGTCTTATCTGAGAACATATTTATATGGTTCTTGATGCATGTCACATAGTAATGATGTTACTGTTGTGCAGTTATTACCATGGCCATTTTAGGAGTTTCTATTTTGCAAAAACCATATCATAAAAACATTGCTCTAGCCTCGAATTTGATAATTCACTTGAGCAACAAGTAAAATAACAAATCCTGCAGATGAAATTTAAAGAACTATTTGCCTGACTAAAAATAATAAATTAAAAAACAAAACAAAAATACATTGGGCTTGTAGTTTCCAGGCCCACATATAAGGAGCATGGAAGTCACCACTCCATCCTCACGACAAAGCAGAACAAGAAAGCTGAGAAGACAGAAAAATCTGCTCCTAAGATTGGAGAGACTAATAGGCAATTACAGGGAGGCACAGTTTTATTAAAGCAGAGACTCATGAGCAGAAAACATCAAGGGATCTAGTGCCAGGGTAGGAAAAGGTAATAAATTGCCAGAGGTTCAGAGAAGACAAGTCTGAGAGTTGAAAACCGTAGGGCGACCCAGTAATGGTGGGGTGGTGTAGAACTTTTGTGAGTTTTACTGTCAGGGGCTCAACCTGGAGATACATATTTCTCACAGTAAATATCAGAGAAAAATCCACTCCTACTTATCACAGAGGGAAGGAAAAAGAAACTATTTTGAAACATGCCCTTCTGTTCTTCTAAGAAGGCATGTTCACCAGATGTTTACCCACATCAGGGTAAACTAGTTAACCAGAGTCTAACCTGCTGGGGTTTTGTCAGACCCTACTTGACCCAACACCAAACTACTCCAGCCATCCTGTCCCACCTAAATGGGAGTTGGGGAACTGAGAAACACTTAAGAAGTACACAGTCCAGAGGCATAGGCTCACTAAAACTCTGAGCCCTAATCACGTTCGTTATCATCACATTGCTAAAGGCCTACTTAGAAGTTCATTTTATTCACCACATCATGTCCAGTTATCAAGAAAAACATTATAATACATGCTAAAGATAAAACACAACTTGGCTGGGCGCGGTGGCTCACGCCTGTAATCCCAGCACTTTGGGAGGCCGAGGTGGGCGGATCACGAGGTCAGGAGATCGAGACCATCCTGGCTAACACGATGAAACCTCGTCTCTACTAAAAATACAAAAAATCAGCTGGGTGTGGTGGCAGGCACCGGTAGTCCCAGCTACACAGGAGGCTGAGGCAGGAGAATGGCATGAACTTGGGAGGCAGAGCTTGCAGTGAACCAAGATCGCACCACTGCACTCCAGCCTGGGCAACACAGAGAGTCTCTGTCTCAAAAAAAAAAAAAGAAAAAAAAACTTAAATAGGGCAAGCACCAAAAACAGAGCAAGAATGTTGGAAGTTTCAGATCAGGAATTTGTAATAATTTTGACTAATATGCTAAGGGCTCTAATGGAGAAAGTAGTAGATAGCGTGCAAAAACAGATGGGCACATAAGTAGAGAGATGAACATCCCAAAAAAGAATTTGAAAGTAATGCTAGACACCAAAACCATTGTAACAGAAATGAATAATGTCTTTCATGGACTTATTACTAGACTGGGCATAGATGAGGAAATAATCTCTGAACTCAAGGCTATCTCAATAGAAACCTGAAAAACTTAAATTAAGAGAAAAAAGATTGGAAAAAAATAGAGTATCCACAGACTGCAGAGACAACTAGTGCAGCCTTCCTAATATGTTTGATATGCATCTTTTTGTTTGTATGTATTTTTAGAAAATGTTTTGTGTGCAAAAAAAATTAATAAAAAATATGTAACATATGCATAATGGTAACAGCAGAAGGTGAAGAAAGAAGGAGACAGAATAAATATTTGAGGTAATAATGACTGAGAATTTCTTCAAATGAATTCAGACACCAAACCAAGTATCTAAGAATCTCAGAGAACACCAAACAGGATAAATGCAAAATGTAAGAACAACAGCAAAACAAAATTTAAAAAGCATATCATTTTCAAACTACGGAAAAGTTAAGAAAGAAAATAAATCCTCAGAGAAGCCAGAGGGAAAACACATTACCTTTAGCAAATCAAGTAAATAATTGTATTAAACTTCTCCTCAGAAACCATTTAATCAAGAAGAAAGTGGATTGAAATATTTAAAGTGTTAAAAAAGCAAAATAAGCAACCTAGAATCCTGTACCCTACAAAATAATCCTTCAAATCTGAATACAAAATAAAGACTTTCTCAAACAAACAAAATTGAGGAAATTTGTTGCCAGCAGACATAGCTTGCAAGAAATGTTAAAATAAGTTATTTAAAGGAAAAATATTATGTCAAAAACTTTCCATGTAAAGATAAGAAAATCATCAAAAATGACTATTGTTATCTTCGCTTATGAAGATAAAATAGAAACTTATTGGTCTTATTATCAATTGATCTAACCAATAATAGCTTATTTAAAATAATAGCACAATGTATTCTATTACATATGTTTACATATATATCTTTTATCTATTTTCTTAGAAGTTAGGGATGCTTACATTTAATTGAAATGAATGACAGCAATGCTATAAGAGATGAGACAGAGGAATTAGGATTATTATGTTATTATAAAGCTCTTACACTACTTGTGAAGTGGTATAGTGTCATTTAAAAGAGGACTTTGATTGATTGTAAATGTGTATTATAAACTCTAAGGCAACCACTGGAAAAGTAATAAAAGACATATTACTGATATGCTAAGAAAAGAGAAAAAATAAAATTATATGAAATACTCAATGAAAACTACAAAAGGCAGAAAAAAGTGGAAGACAAAAACAGAAATCAAAAGCAAGGGATACAAATAGAAAATAGTAACAAATGTGGTAGATATAAATTCAACTATATCAATAATCCCTTTGAATGTCAGTGCCCTCAATGCAACAATTAAAAGAGTAAATGGATCAATAAACAAGATCCAATTTTACAAAACCCAATTTTATGCTGTTTACAAGACACCCACTTTAAATACAAAGATATATAGAGAGTAAGAGTAAATGGATGGAGAAACTATGCTGTGCTAACAATAGTCAAAAGAAAGCAGATGAAGCTGTGTTAATTTTGAAAAGAGCCAACTTCAAAACAAAGAAATTTATCAAGGACAGAGAAGGGCTTTACATAATTAAGTGGTTAATTCTCCAAGAAGACATAGCAACATTTAAAACATGCATGCATCTAACAGAGAATTAAAATACGTTAAAAATGATAAAACTGTTAGAAGGAATAGAAGAATCTATTTATCTTAGTTGGAGAATTCAACACCTATATATCACAGATAGACAGATCTAGCAGGCAGAAAATCAGTTAAGAGTGTAGTTGAACTCAACAACATCATCCATCAACTATATATAATTGACATCTACAGACTACTTCATCTAACAACATCACAATACACATTATTCTCAAGCTCACAGGGAAAATTCACCAAGATAGAACACAATCAGGATCATAAAACACACCTAACAAATTTTAAAAATATAAATCATGCAATCTCTGCTCTCAGACTACAATGGAATTAAACTAGATATCAATATAAGAAAGAGAATTAGAAAATCCCAAAGTACGTGAAGATTAAACAATATACTTCTAAAAAACACATAGGTCAAATAAGAAATCTTTAAAAATTAAAAGTATTTATATCTAAATGAAAACATAACTTATCAAAATTTGTAGGATTCAGTGAAAGCCATGCTTAGAGGAAAATTTATAGCATTGAACGCATGTATTAGAAAAGAAGAAAGATCTAAAATCAACAATTTAACTTTCCACCTCAAGAAATGGAAAAGGAAGTGGAAATTAAATCCAAGATTAGGAGACTAAAACAAATAATAAGAACTAGAACAGAAATCAATAAAATTGAAAATAGGAAATCAATAAATTAATGAAACCAGAAGTTGATTTGAAAAGATCAATAAAACTGATAAAGAAATGCCAACTCAAAAAAATACAAAAAAATACTGATATCAGAAAGTGATTATCACTGCAAATCCCACAGACATCAAAAAAATAAGAGAATATTATGAACAACTCTATATACACAAATTTGAAAACCTCAATTAAATGAACCAAATCCTTCA
This sequence comes from Hylobates moloch, assembly GCF_009828535.3. Classification (NCBI taxonomy): domain Eukaryota; kingdom Metazoa; phylum Chordata; class Mammalia; order Primates; family Hylobatidae; genus Hylobates; species Hylobates moloch. Next base: position 120,737,952 of record NW_026652277.1, on the reverse strand, counting down.
AAGACACCGTCTGCCAATTGAACAAAAGGAAATAGAAACTCTAAATACTTTTATACCTACTAAAGAAGTTGAATCGTTTTAAAAAAACTTTAGAGAACAGAAATCATCAGGACCAGATGAGTTTACTGGTGAATTCTACCAAACATTTAAGAAAAAAATTATATTAATTCTTCATAATCACTTTCAGAAGATAGAAGCAGAGATAATAATTTCCAACCAATTCTCTGATGCTAGCATTACCCCAATACTAAAAACAGACAAAGACGTTACAAGAAAAGACAACTGCAGACCAATATATCTTATGAATAGAGATGCAAATATTCTCATGAACATTCTAGTAAATTGAATTTGACAATGAATAAAAATAATTACACATCATGATTAAATGGGATTGATTACAGGTATGCTAAGCAGTAACAATATTTACAAATTACTTAATAAAATCTAGCATGTCACTGAGCTGAAAAAGAAAAATGACATGATTATATCAATAGATGAAAAAATAATTTGACAAAATCCAATACCTCTTTATGATAAAAAATTAACAGTAACTAGGAATAGAGGGAAACTTCCTCATCATAATTAAGTTTAATAAACTATTAAAAAAACTACAGCTAACATATACTTAATTGTGACAACCTCAAAACTTTCTCACTACAATTAGGAACCAGGCAAGTATGTCCCCTCTCACCACTCCTTTTCAACATCATATTAGAAATCTTTATAATGCAACAGGACAAGAAAAGAAAAAATATATATACAGATAGGAAAGGAAGAAATAAAATGGCTTTTATTATTAGATGATATGATCATCTATGTAGAAAATCCAAAAGATTCTACAAAAAAACCTGGAACTAATAAGTGATTAGACCAAGGTTTCAGGATGTAAGATTAATATACAAAATCCAATTGTTTCCTTATCTAATGACAAATGAAGAAATGGAATTTAAAATTTAAAAAATTATTTACATTAACATCCTCAAAAATGATATACTTAAATGTATAGCTAACAGAATTTGTATGCAGTCTATATGAGGAAAAAACTAAACTCTGATGAATGAAGTAAAAGAAAAGCATAATAAATAAAATGATATTTTATTTTCGTGGATAGGATGACTCAACATTGTCAATATATCAGTTTTGCCCAACTTAATCTATAGATAGCCTGCAATTCTTATCAAAATCCCAGAAAATTATTTTGTAGATGTTGTGGGCATTCAACTGACAAACTGAATGTGAAGTTAATATGGAGACACAAAAGATCCAAAATAGACATCACAATATTTAAGAAGAAGAAAAAAGTTGAAGGATTAACATTATGCAACTTTACTAAAGCTTTTATAATCAAGACAGTGTGATACTGGTGAAACAATAGACAACTAAATCAATTTAATGGAATTGAGAGCACAGAAATAGACCCAGATAAATGTAGTCAACTGATCTTTGACAAAGAAGCAAAGGCAATACAAGGGAGCAATGATAGTCTCTTTAACAAATAATACTGGAACAACTGAGCATTCTCATGCAACAGAATGAATCCAGTCACAGACTTTATTCCTTTCACAAAAATTAACTGAAAATAAACCATAGACATAAGTGTAAAATGAAAAACTATGAAACTTCCAGAAGATAACACAGAAGAAAATCTAGAGGACCTTGGATATGGCAATTACTTTTTAGATATAATACAAAAGGCACTATTTATCCATGCTAAAAATAATAGATAAGCTGGACTTAATTAAAATTAAAAAAAACTTATTCTCTGCAAAGGAAAATATCAAGAGAATGAGAAGATAAATCATGGACTAGGAGAAATGCAAAACACACATCTGGTAAAAGGCTCTCGCCCAAAATATACAAATAACATATAAAACTCAACAATAAAAAGACAAACAACCATTTAAAAATGGGTCCTTAACAGACATCTCAACAAAGAAGATATACAAATGGTAAATAAGCACATGAAAAAATGATCCACATCTTAGTCATCAGACAAATGCAAATGAAAACATCAATGAGATATAGCTACACACATATTAAAATGACCAAAATCCAAAACACGACAACACAAAATGTGCGTGAGAATGTGGGGCAAGAGGAGCTCCCGTGTATCTACTGCTGGTAAAAATGCAAAATGGTACAGTTACTTTGGAAGATGGTTTAGCTTTGAGTACGGCAAATAAAAAATAGTATTATTTTCAATATTAAACGCACAAATCAGTCATTAAAGTTGTAACTTGTTCTGTGCCTTTTAATACAGAAATTGATAAAGATCTTATACTTTCTAAAATGATAATGACTAGTGTTTGCTAATTCATCTGATTTGAAAACTAGGTATAAAAACAGCAGCATCCTGTTTTAAATATCTTCAGTACAGTCAATACTTCAATTGTCGGAGTATGGATTTCATTTTTGTAAGAAGGCAGCAGACAATTATATTCAAGAGTGGTGAATAATATATCTTAACAAAGTTTGGAGATATTACTAAAAACAAACTAGAGAACAGTTCAAATTATTTGAAAAAAGTAACATTTTTTAAAATTAATTTTTAACTTTTATTTTAGGTTTAGAGTACATGTGAAGGTTTGTTACATAGATAAACACGTGGCACAGGGGTGTGTGGTACATATTATTTCATCACCTAGGTATTAAGCTCAGTACCCAATAGTTATCTTTTTTGCTCTTCTACCTCCTCCCACCCTCCCTGCTCAGAGTATCTAAGTATGATTCTTTTGAAATGTATTATTATTTTGATATAAAAAAGATACTGCTATGTGTGTTTACCTGCTTGGATAACACATTCGAATCTTCTTCATTTTATTATTGAATTTTCAGAGACTATATATGCACAACCCCAATACTCTTATTTTATGGTTCATTTACTGGGATCCTGAGTCATATAGGAATGGTTCAGTGGTAAGTAGCCATATATAAATACTCATCTAATCAGGACTCAATTTATCCCTTCATATTAATCTACTGTTTTCAGTTCTCTTAAACTTAGTATCCAACCACACTGAACACAACTTCTTTCATGCTTCCAGATATTTGCAATGTTTCCAAATTCTGTGGAATAACATTCTTTTTTTATTCATAACATGCTCATAGGGTAACTGATAGTCCAATTATCATTCAGATAAAATTGGAAACTAGTAACATTTTGCATATTATTGAAATTATTGTTGTGTTTGATTCTTTTGTTTCCACTCTATTATTGCCAAGTACCTAAGACAAATAAATTTTTATTTATCTTCTTATACCAAGCCCAACAAATTTCCTGGCACATAATTAAATGTTGAATTAATTAACAGATGAGATGCAATGTCACCACAAATATGTGGTTTTATTTAAAAGGTTTTAAACTTCATAGCTGGGTAACATTAATACATGTAATATGCCAATCATTTATTTTCAGAGAAGCCTGTACAGTACTATGATATTAAGTAATAAGATAAATGTTCTACAGCTTTTCAATTGAAAAATCCATCGTAATTGAGTTGCTTTTGCCAGTGTCATTTATTTTTTCTTACTTCATTACATAATATCTATTGGTAAAAGGGACTATACTCACTTCACTAGGTGTCTTGCCTTTATAAGATAAAGTAGGACAGGATGGTAATATTCCCTAGTCTAAAGACAGAGTAATCTTGAGTAAATGGACCTTGATTTAACAAAATAGACTCAAATTTTATATGTGACCTTAAACAGCACTCTGCATTCCATATGAGCTTATTTCACAAAAAAAGTAAGAAAAAAGATAATATATTTTTTACTATGAAAAATTTATTCAGTCAGGAAAAAAAAGCTAATCCAAAAAGCTAATCATGACAGTTTTGAAAATGTTTTAATATGAATGTAGATTCTGTAGTTCCAAGTCTTCAACTTCTTCCACTTTAAAAAAAATCAAAATGGCTTACACAAAACTGTTTAATATAGTATTTTTATCATTTAGTAACTTCAGTGTGGAGAAGCAATTAATATATTTAATGGATCCATAGCTCTTAAAAACATTTTATAGATTTTGGCTTCCACTTGTGTCTGGAATCATTTTATTCACGTGCATGTGCAGTTGCTCCAGCAACTGGATAGTTGAAATGAATATCCTTTCTCTTAATTATCTCTGCCCTGCTCTAAAAGATCAGTTTACTATATTTTTGTGGGTCTATTTCTGGCTCTCCATTCTGTTCCATTAATTTGTCTATTCTTTCACCAATACCAACCATATTGTCTTTATTATTGTACTTTTATAGTAAGTCTTGAAGTCATATATCAGTCCCCACTTTGTTATTTTTCAATATTGTGTCTGCTATTCTGAGTCTTTTGCCTTTCCTTATAAACTTTATAATCAGGTTGGCAATAACCATAAAATAACTTGCTGGGATTTTGACTGGAATTGTGATAAATCTATAGATTAATCTGGGACGAACTAGCATTGTCAGAATATTGAGTCCTCCTCAATATGAACATGGAATCCTCTCCATGAACATGAAATCTCTCTCTACTTATTTGGATGTTCTTTGATTCTTTTCATGAGTGTTTGTTTTACAGATCTTCTCACATAGATCTGGTACACATTTTCTTATACTTACACATAAATATTTTATTTTTATTTTAATGCAAATATTGTTTTTAATTTAATTTCCGACTGTTCATTTGTAGCATAAAGTAAGGCAATTGAATTTTGTATATAAACCCTGCACCTTGCAACATGCTATATTCACCTTGTTCAATAATTTTTTTGTGTTTATTTTTTGGGCTTTTTGGCATAGGTAATTACGTCATCTATGAACAAAGAGAGTTTTATTTCTTCCTTTCCAATCTATATATTTTATTTTTTTTATTGTTTTATTATTTTAGCTAGGACTCCTAGTGGGATATTGAATAACAGTAATGAGAGCAGACATTCTTGCCTTATTATCCATTTTGGAGAGAAATAATCTAGTTTTTTTAATCATTAAATATGTTGTTAGCTGAAGGTTGATAGTATATATTTTTAAATCAGGTTTAGGAAGTCCTCCTATATTTCTAGTTTGGTGAGAGTTTTGTTGATAAATGGATGCTAAATTTTGCCAAATGCTTTTCCTGCATCTGTTTATCTGATAATGTGATTTTTCTTTCTCAGTCTGATGATATGATGGATTCCATTAACTGATTTATAAATGTTGAAACTTCCTTGCATATCTTTAATGAATCCCACTTAATCATGGTATAGACTTATTTTTATACATCACTGGATCTGATTTACTAGAATCTTGGTGAGAATTTTTGGATCTACATTTGTGAGAGATTTTGGTCTGTAGTTTACCTTTTTTCTGTATCTATCTTTTATAGATGTAGACCAAATTAGATAATTTCTTTCTCTTTGAATGAGTTTTGGTGGATTTTGTCTTTCAATAGGTTGGGTAATTTAACTAATTTATTGAATTTGAGAACATAGTTTCCCATATTTCTTTATTATCTTTTCAATGTCCATGGCATCTGTATTGATGACCACATTTTATTTTTGACATTAGTAACTTGAATGTTCTCTCTTTTTTTCTTTTTAATTATCATGGCTAGAAGTTTATCCATTTTATTAATCTTTTAAAGAATCCACTTTTGGTTTTATTAATTTTTTATTGATTTTATTGTGTAATTCTTATTAATTTTTGTTCTAATCATTATTTCTTTTCTTCTCTTTACTTTGGATTTAATTTTATCTTCTTTATCCCACTTCCTGACGTGTAAACTGAAATTATTTCTTTTAGACATTTTCCTAATATATGCATTCAGTGCTACAAATTTCCCTGTAAACATTGCTGTTGCTATAACCCACACATTTTCATTATTTCTATTTTCATCTTTATTTAATTCAAAAAAATTTTTTTTACTTTTTTTGACACTTCTTTTTGTCTTAGGTGTTATTTAGAAGTGCCTCTGCTTAATCTAATCAAAATATTTTGGGATATTTTAGATCTCTTTTCATTATTGATTTGTAATTAATTTCATTATGATGTGAGAGCATACTTTGTATACTTTCTGTTAGTTTAAATTTGCTGTTTATTTTTAATGACACAGAATGTGGTCTGTCTTGATGAATGCACCTTGATAGCTTGAGAAGAATATATTTTCTTGGTGCAGGATGAAATATTCTGATGCCAGACCTAGTTGACTTATTGTGCTCTTCATTATAACTGTATTTTTACTGATTTTCTGCCTTCTGGATCTGTCAATAGTACTAATTGAAGGACATTAGAAGTCTTCAACTTTAATGGTAAATATGCCTATCTACTTGCAGTTCTACTAGTTTTGGCTTCACATATTTTGACACTAGTTTTTGAACATACACATTAAGAATTTGTATGTCTTCTTGGACATTTTGCCTTTTATCACTGATAATACTTTCTATCTCTGAAGTCTGCTTTGGCTGCAATCAATATGGCTCCTCCAGCTTTCTTTTTATTAAAGAAAGGGATGCCTCTCCCTATCCCTTTACTTTTAATCTACCTGTGATTTTATATTTACTGTGAGTTTCTTGGAGACAAGATATGGTTGAATCTTTTTGTTTTTATTTTCATGGATTTTTAAAATCCACTCTTATTCTCTATTTTTTAAATAGACTATTTAGACCTTTCATATTTAAATGATTATTGATAAATTGTCTAGATGATTAAGTTTCCATTTTTGTTGTTGTATGTCATGGTGAAAAAGCATACCTGGGATGTGACTTTTAGAAATGTGTTTCATTTTTTTCTCCCTGTAAGTAAAGGAGGAAGATAGAGTAGCTGGAGTTGAGCCATTATCTTTCCCCTGATCAGATACAATTGTAGTCATTTACTTTTAGAGTTGGCCCTTTGTTCTCTACCTCAATTCAGACGCATGAGGGAATTCTCTTCTGCTCTTCAAAGTGAGAAACTGGTGGGAAACCTGGAGGTAAAATGCAGGTAAGTGTGGGGATTCCTCCCCAAGATTGGGCCCTTGCCCCAGAGTTTTTAATTCTCAAGCTAGTCCAAATTCTGCCTCTCAGAATTATCAGTTAATATTCCTTTCAATGAATGAATGGAAAACAGAGAAGTAGAGAATTGCATTTTCACTCTTTTGAATTAGGATTAGTTGGTTAAAGATTGTCTTAAGTAATCAAGGCCCTCATGTGGAAATGAATAAGAAGTATTTTTGTTATATATAGTTTAATCTTCCAAAACACAATGCATGACTTAGAGTCCTGGTCAAATTTATTTGATGCTAGGGTTATAAAGTCTTGAGCTTTTAATGGCTTGACTTCAGATTAACAAGGAGGGTCAAATGTAAGGAATAAAACATCATGCCTTAGCTTGAATACTGGTTAGAGTTTCTGCTACATGGCCAGCTGGGTTACACTTAAGGATAAAATTGTTCTAGAAGATCAATTAATTGCACTTTTGAAACTAGGATGAGGGAACAAAGAAAAAAAAAATTCTATCAAACAGAAATTTTGGATTTTTTCCACAAGTTAAAAGAGGATATTCATAGGGGTAGAAAATTTTGTAATTTGGATGTTACCAATGAAAATTTGTCTGGGGAGTAGTTTAGGAATGTATATTCCCTGATGTCTAATACTGACTTTTAAGTTCCATACTGGTTCTGAGCTTTAGTCATCCTTCATTATCTACAAACATTCAGTAAAATTATGTTGCCTTCCAAAAAAATTACATTATTTTCAACTAGGTAAGTGAAGGCACAAAGGCAGGTATTGAATTAAGCATATATTAGGAAATAACAAGGATGTATCAGAAATGTGAAGTGTTGATTGACAAGGCCAATGTTTGTAAACACTCATCATTCCACCAATAGCTCAATGCTGCATTTAACGAGAAACATTAAGTGGAGGAAGGCTCTGGAACGTGGGAACTAGTAATTTTATTGGAGTATTAAAGGAAAGGATGCCTACAGTGTGCAGGAGGATTTAGGAAAAACTGAGTAACTACATTAACTATAGTAATTGTCAAGATTTTAGGAGAATCTTGAGTTCATAGTATTTTTCAGAAACTGGATACTTACTATCAAGTATCTGGTGAAAACTGCAGTCCAATAGAAGAGATTGAAAAATACAGAATTTATAACAGTTCAATGTGGAGTATAAAAATGTAGTTAGGAGAAGAAAAATATATTCAATTTTGAGTATCTGTGTGGCTCAGGATAAATTCAAAGCAAAAGTTTTTTGTATTGGATACAAGTTACTGAACTTGGAGATATTCCAGTTATGGGTGACTAAACCCTCTGACCTTAAGGGCTAAGATTTTATTTAGAAGACAGTAACTGATCATGATAAAGCCGTGATACATAAGATTAAGAATGAGTGAAAGATATGTTGATTGATACATAAAATAGATACATAAGATTGAGAATGAGTGAAGACATGAAAGTAGCAGCTGTATAAAACTTTTTTGAAAAAAATAAGATATCGTTTAGGTAGTTCTCTTAGACTAGGATTGATGTGTTTATAATTTTGGATTCACAACAATGAGCTAACAAAGTTAGAAAATAAAGCAAGAAATCACTCTTAAAAGGCTAAAAATTATCTCACTTGGTCTTACTTGGTTTTTACTTGAGTTTTGTGCTTTTGGATAGAATTTATGTATTATTTACATATTTCTCATATATATATGTGTGTGTATAATATAGAATATACATACCTACAAGCATGTAGAGGCATATATAATGACTACAAAATGGTATGAAAACTTGAATCAACTATAGGGGAAAAGCACAAAAATTATTAGTGGTCTAAAAACATAAACTTTAAAAAGCAATACTTTTACGTTTCCCCATAATGGTGATAAATAAGTCACAGATATCACTTCATAAATATATCACACTTTTATAAATCACACTCAAATTCTTCCTACCTGATATAGGTCTCAGGTCATACTTTAGTTTACTTTGTAATTGAAACTTACTATAACATAGAATTTTTAGTATAGTTTTTGAAATAAACATAGGACTTTGCCTATTTTAGACCTAGTAAGCACGACTTATGACTATATTGTATAATTGCAAATTGTTCTTTATGATGATGAATTTTACAAGGCTCTAAGATAGTTCAAAGTAAAATATGTAGTTCAAGTTTTACCCAATGAAAAAGAAGGTATTTGCCATTATATTTCTTTGCTTTTATTCTCTTTGGGGATGTCATGGAGATCAGGAAAACTAGTGAAAGGTTAGTTCAGGTGTTCACATGCTGGCTTGTCATTAATCTTTTCTAAGTACTCAATGAACACTCAGATTACTCAATCAAAAGTGCAAAAAAGGTTGCTTTTAAATTCCAGCCGTCTAACATTCTGAAATCAGCAAGTGTGATTATGTGTATGTTTTTAGTTACTGCTACTTTGAAAGCATTTTAGTTTACTCTATGTCTCAATTAACAACGGCAAAAAAAATAGGTATACTAAATGGTAACGTTGTTTCATGTTAATTTCATTTACGTTTCATAACAGGACTATGAGCAGAATGTCGCATTTCAGTGTAGTATCCCTTCTACCACAGGAATAATGATACTGCTTTGAAATTTGTGAAAGAGTTCCTATAAAGGTGTAATTCCAAAAACATTTAGAGAGTATGGAAAGATGCTGCAAATTTTAAAACGAAAGTTCATCTTTTTTAGTTCAGGTAATTAGAAGTTTATAAGTGGCATGTCCTAAAGTGAGAAAACGATAGAAAATTTTGTAATTAATTTTCCATTTTCATCATAATGTACTTTTAAAATCATGCAAAATAGTTTCAATTTCTATAGAATATTCTCTAGGTGTTAGAAACTACTTAGAATACATTCTTGCATTCAGTTCCTAGATTTGTTAGATTCCATTAGGCATACTTGTAAAATGTTCCATTTAAACCAGAATACATGTAGTGTGTTGTATATGTATGTGTAGGAAATCATACAAAATCAACACCAAATGTGATTTACGCACAAAACTTCCTGTCTTATAATCAGTTTTAAACAGCTGCATTGTTTTCACTGAATATGTGATTAAGGACTTTATTCAGTAAAACTCTCATTCAAACTCTAAAATCCATGTCTCTGCTACAGTTTGAATGAATGTGTCCCCCAAAAATTCATAGGTTGGAACCTAAACTTCAAGATGGTGGTATTAAGAGGTGAGGTCTTTGGGAGGTGACTAGGCTTTGAAGGCTCCACCCTCATAGATTGGATTAGTGCCCTTACAAAAGAGCTGGAGGGAATGAGTTCTACCCTTTTACCCTTTTTGTCCTTCTGCAAAAGGAGGATGCAGTAAGAGGCACCATCTATGAAACAGAAAGCAAGACCTCACCAGACACCAAATCTGCTAGCACCTTAATCTTGGACTTCTCGGCCTCCAACAATGTGAGAAATAACTTTCTATTATTTATAAATTACCCAGTCTAAGGTATTATTTTATAGCAGTGTGAATGGACAAGACGCTAAGACAGTGTCGCAACTCTAACATAGGCCAACTGAAAATAGGTGCAGAATTCCCTCCTAGGAGTGTCTTGAAGAAACCTTCCCGTTAGGTAAAGCCAAACGTCCCATGTCTCCAGGTGAATGAGATTTTCTCTAGTGAATTTTGCTGAAATGGTGTTAGGTGCAAGCTCCTCTTTTCTTTCTCCCTCCTAAAGGAGACATCTTGGGATTGTGTGCCTTCTACCTATCCCACAGATCTGTACCTTGTGCTGAGAATTGCTCTCCCTTTTTGCCTAGGACAGTGCACTGAGGTATAGCAATGATTGCTGCAATCTCCACTTTTCCTTCTCCCCCTTGAAGGTGCAGTCTCAGAGCTGTGCACCTTCTCCCAATCCTGCAGTTGAGCCAGCTGCTGATGTCTACATTGGCTGCTGAGATATATATGCTGTCTGTGTGGGCACATGCATACTGTCTTTGGGGGCGTGCACTCACAGGTTGTGGGTGCCCAGAAAGCATTCGCTGCTGGTGAGCATGGGGCACTGACTATGGGGCCGCATAGGGTTCCAGCTGTGGGTGCTGGCAGTAGAAGTTTGCATGGGCCAGCTGTTGAGGTCCACAGTTTGGCTGCTTGGCTGATGGTTCTTGGTCAGCCTGGCTGGTTCACGGGGTTAGCAGACAGGTTGTTGAAAGCCAGGCACCAGGTGTTGTAAGCTCCCACAAATTCATTGCCCCCGGATGATCTAGCCATGCCAGTTTCCTCAGCGTTCTTGGTAAGGTAAGCAGAAATGAACCTCTCAGGCAATGTCCCAAAAGGCTAGCAGAGTTGGATGATCACTTAACTCTTTGTTTATCCTGTAGGCAAAATCTCAGGCCAAGGAGGCCTGTCTCAGCACTGATTAGCGCTTGCCTGAGGAAGGGGAGACCTGGGTAAAGTGAAAGAGTTCTTTCTTCCCTTTTCAATGTGACTATTCTCATATCTTGTGCTCTACTGGTATCCTAAAAACATCTCAACTAGATTCTGAAATCCTCACTATGGTATTTTTATCCATGAATGATTGTTAAATTGGTGTTTCTGAGGAGGCCAAAAACTAGGACCTCCTAACATCTTGCTCATGTTTCTCCCTTAAACTATTATATTAAAAAAATAAGATATATTTGCTACAATAGGGACTCTGCACATTGCAGCATTTTGCTTGCCTCGGCCTATTCTCAACATTTGTCCAGCTCTGCTCTTTCTTTGGTATTGCTGAACAATTGTTTATGGTCTGCCACTGGCATAACATGAAAAATACGAAGGTGGCAGCCTGAATGTAAATTGACACATTGCATACATAGTCCTTAATTGTTGTAATTATATCGGTTTCTCTCTTTAGTTCATTTCTAGATATAATGCAGAAATGAGGAAAATAATTACTTAAGATAGCCCCTAGATACTTGTTATTGTTCACTATGATCATGAGATACATTCCTTCCTCAAATGATTAGCAAATTAGTGGGAATGATAGGGTCAGCTACTGCCTGAAATCCAGGTCAGAATCATATTCTGAAATTAGCTTATGAGTGCCTCCTGTGAGTATAGGAGAACAAAGTCACATCAAAATAACTGCAGAGGAACTATTCACCTATTTTTAATTTTCCTGAGACATCTCTTCACTGTTATACTGGGGAATCAAACATGCCATTCTAAACATTTAGAGGAAAAGATAGACAATTTGTATATGAAAAATATCCATGTAATAATGTTTTCTCTAAGCAGAATAAATATACTTATTTCAAAAAGTACTGTCCCATCCCCTTTTTATTGGAATATTTCCTGGGAAATGAATATTTTAATTCCTTTTCTCAACAAATATTGAGCAAGTGCTAACTCTGTCACCCAGACTGTTCTTGGCACTTTAAGATTTATTAGTGAACAAAACAGACTAACTTCATTGGTCACATAGTGTTTGCTTTTCAGTGGGTCATGGGTGAGGCAAGATAAGGAGACAGACAGAAATCACAAATAATAATGATAATAAATTTTTGGTATTTTAAATGCTGAAAAGTTATCTGGTTGAAAATAAAATAGAAAAGGGAACTAGAAGTGTGCACAGGAGTATTCCAGTGAGTGAGTGGGAGACTACCAAGTTAGTCTCTGAAGTGAGATGTTCAGAGTGTTATAATCTTTAGGTTTATTTGAGAGATATTAGAAGTCATTGGAGGATTTTGAGTACAGGATGAATATAATATACCTTCTATTTTAACAAGATCAAATTAACTGCTTCATTAAAATACACTACAAGAAAGAGAAGTTCTTCTAGATGTCCAGTTGGAAAACTGTTGTGGTAATTTAGGCCAGAGATGATCATAACTTGAACTAGGTTGTGGCTGTGGAGGTGCTGAGAACTAGTTTTATCTTGAATATGTTTTGAGACATGTCAGCACTTTTTTATCCTTTGTTCAAGCCACTTGATTAGGCTACCTTCAGGAAGATCTGAGTCCCTTTTAAGGGTTTACCTAATTAAGAGAGGTCCAGAATAACCATCCTTTCAATAAACTCAAAGTCAGCTGATTCGGTATATTAACTATATCTGCAAAACTGCATCTTTATAATGTAACATAACCTAATCATTGGAATGAATTATATCATTTTTACAGTGATACCCTTGTTCACGGGAACCAGATGGTGGCTATCTTAGGGCCATTTGTGAATTTTGTCTTTCACACTCTCCAAAACAAAATGTAATAAGTTTTTGAGTATAAGTGATGTTACATTTTATCTACTTGGTTTAGGATCTTAAGTTTTTCCAAACATCTTAAACTTATGTCTAATATTCTGATGCATAATGTTATGAACAATATTGTTAGTCATTGCTCACAACCAGCAGTGTTTGTTGAGAACTAGTAGAGACGTAGGATGCCTATAAATGTTCAAACTCTTATCTAAATTGCCACGTGATACCCCTAAGAATGTGATCTATTAATGCTATTATTTAACCAGATGACTGTAGATATTATCACTCTTGAGCTCTCAAGAAGCAGTGATGTGGTACCATCATCAGAGCCATTATTGCTCACCTACACAGTAATCTCTGGACAAGCTAAGCCCACATGGTGGGCCTCTTAAGTCACATCAGATACTTGAGAAAGTCTAATAATCTCTGAACCTACATTATGAGCATAGCATATGTATTAGTCTGTTCTTCATTGCTATAAAGAAATACCTGAGACTGGGTAATTTATAAAGAAAAGAGGTCTAATTGACTCACAGTTCTGCAGGTTGTTTAAGAAGCATTGTGGCTTCTGCTGCTGGGGAGGCCTCAGGAAGCTTCCAATCATTGCAGAAGGCAAAGGGGGAGTCAGGGGGTCTCACATGGTGGGAGCAGGAGCAGAAAGAGAGCAAGGGGGAAGGTGTTACACACTTTTAAACAACCAGATCTCATGAGAACTCACTATCAGAAGAACAGCACCAAGGGAATGGTGCTAAACCATACATGAGAAACACCTCCATGATCAGTTACCGCCCACCAGTCCCCAAAAGTGGGGATTACAATTTGACATGAGATTTGGACAGGGACACAAATCCAAACCATATTATACGGCAATAGAGTCAGTCATTTTCTACTCTACCTCACTCACAAATCCTTGATTTATATATTTTGGGAACACAGGGAGGATTTAAGCTGGGCTAGGTGAGATTTGGACAGGGACACGGATCTAAACCATATTGTAAGGCAATAGACACCATCATTTTCTACTCTACCTCACTCACAAATTCTTGATTTATATATTTGGGGAACACAATGAGGATTTAGGGCTGGGCCAGGTGGAGTCGGTAAACAGTAGAAAATATATAATCAGAATACCACAAATGATGTTTTCTATTGCCCATTTTGAAGAAACACACTTATGTGTCCACTCTGGAGTGTGGAATTGAGAACCCTATCAGTAGATTATTTTTCTCCCCATGGAGCATCTGTGCGCCTTACAAATAAAACATGGTCATGTCTTTCAGTGTCTCTGGATTATTTGACTTTTCATCTCTTTCACAAAGTGAATTTATGACCTGACTACAAGGACTCTCATCTATAACAACTAAAATTAAGTTGTTTGCTTTTCCTGACAGACAAAAACAAAAAGCATTTTATCTCAAAGACAATCTTCACTATCATAAGCTGTGATCAAACTCAATATAGGCAAGATTTATTGGATGATAATGCTAACTAGTTTTGACTTTTATGAAAGACTATAGCATTCAACATTTTTTTATTCTCTTACTCATTTTGCTAATTTTAGAAAGTTTTATCCTTGCCATCGATATATGCTTCTCTTTATTATACTATCTAAAGGAGCAGATGCAATATAATTCCAGGCCAATTATCCAAAAGGTAAGATCTGAATTTTAAAAGGGGCCTTGAAAGCTTTCTGACTCACCATGAGCATAATATTTTTTATGTATACTGTTGCATAGAGCAAAATTTTGTGGGTACTGCTCTAAATGCTTAGTAAATATGATTTAATGTCATTAAGTATTTATAAATTGAGAATTCCCTTATTAACCAATTTTTACAGATTCAGAAGGGCACATGAAGATTAAGATACTTAGTCAATCATACAGTTTGCTTCCTTTTAGTGCTGGGATGTGATCCTGGTCACCGCACTCAGACACGTCTCTCATCAATGAGAGATCAGATGACAAACCACAATCACTGGAGGCAACAAGCCCTGGGTTCATGTTTCCTCAAGATGAACACTAAAAAGGAGTGATTGGAAGACATAAAAAATCTACAGTAAAAGGGCAAAAGGCAAAAGCCAAATCCCCCTACTTCATCACTTTTTTAAGAGAAAGATCTTTATATACCTCAGAAAATTGTCTCATGCTTCTTGAGAAGTGTTTCATTGTATGCTGTTATAAAGAATGTTTGAAAAGCCTCTGAGAAAATACAGTGGTGGAGATCAGCTCATAGCTTATTTTTCTCTTTGCCTGTATTCATGATTCATTCGCTACTTTGACCAAAATATCTCTTGCTGTGACACTATACATTTCCTTCTAAGAGATATGCTGTTGAGCTATTTTAGCAAGAAAACATGTTAACCTCTCACATTTTATAAATGTGTTGTTTCACCACGAATTTTTTCATATTGTTATTTTTTATTTACTATATGCATGTGCAATATAAAGAAAATGGTTTTATTTGCTTTGCCCTCTGTATGTCTATGTTATAATTTTCTTTTTGTAAGAAAATAATGATTGATTGCCTTATCAACAGTTATAATTCAAAGAACTAGACTGTTTATTGTAATCTAGACTCATTATCTAAACCTTCTCTGATACAAACCAATTTGTAGTCAGAGGTGATGACAAAGTGATAGCGGTAAAAATAGGAAGTTACAGAATGCCTGATAAATTTGCTTTCTGGTGCCTTTTGACAAGATTGAAATGCAGAAAGTTAGTAAGAGGTAAGGTAAGGAGTCTAGGCTGTTAAACTATTACTTTATAAAGCAATAGTGTTATAATTACACTTGTATTCAATGTGGCTTACTAACAGTAATAACAATAAAAGTATAATCCAATGGCAAAAACCTGAGTAGTTAGAAGTTCTAATTACCCCTGTCTTGACATGCTTTTCAGAGAATACCACACTATTCCGTGATGATGAACCCATTTGTTTTCTCTCCTCAGACATCACTATCAGCTTTTTTTTCATTCAATAGTTATTATTCAAATTTTGAGATGGGAAGGTAAGAAATTGTCTACTTTATAATATATTGAAATCACAAAAAAAATTATTAAGAATTACTAATTCTAAAACTAGGATAATTTGAAAAATATGTAAGGCATGACTAAGTCTATGTCTTTTTGTTGATAAATAGGTTTTCTAATTTAATTCCACTATACCCCAACCAGTTATTAACAAATATTGATTAACTTTAGTGCCAGCCTGATTAAAAATGAGTAACATCAACATAACACCTTTGAATTTAAAGGTACATTAAAAGTTTTGGCATATATACAGAGGGACAGAACAATATTGCACTATCTTTGCAAAGAGTTTTCACATTTACTGTATAAATTGCTTTTGAAAATACATGTCTGAGGTTGAAAAATGATTTCTACTCTTCTTTTTCTGAAAATCAAAAATACTAAAACCCAGACAGGTTAGAATATTTGCCCACGACAACATAAATGTTAGAGCTGTAAATAATGTCCATGTCTTCTGAGCTTATACCAGGTGCAGGTTACACTGTGCTATGCTTGCAAAATAAATTAAATTATTGATGTATAATAGAAAGCTCAATAAATCATTAAAACATTCAATAAATATTTATTGAATATATGCCAGATATACTTACAGGTTTTATGCTTACACAAAAAATAGAACAAAATCCTTACCCTCGTGGAACTAAAATTCTTATGGGGGAGACAGCTAATTAACAAACTAATATATCTATTACAAAATACGAAGTTGTAAGCACTAAGATGAAAAAACATCATACAAACTGGCTATCATATTTCTTTTTTTTTTTTGGAACATATTTCATATCTTAAAAATATTACCTTCAGCTCATCTCTACTTCTTAGCCACCAAGCCACTTTTGCTCATTTTTATAAAAAAAAACTCCCCAAAGTGTTGGATATTGTTAATGGAGAGTGATTGCTTCTTATTCCTGATGTTTCCTTCCTCTGAAAGGATCTTTGCTAGTGAGAGACAGGACTAGCTGGATTTCCTAGGTCAACTAAGAATCCCTAAGCCTAGCTGGGAAAGTGACCACATACACCTTTAAACACGGAGCTTGCAACTTAGCTCACACCCAACCAATCAGGTAGTGAAGAGAGCTCACTAAAATGCTAATTAGGCAAAAACAGGAGGTAAAGAAATAACCAATCATCTGATGCCTGAGAGCACAGCGGAAGAGACAACGATCAGGATATAAACCCAGGCATTTGAGCCGGCAACGGCTACCCTCTTTGGGTGCCCTCCCTTTGTATGGGAGCTCTGTTTTTACTCTATTAAATCTTGCAACTGCACTCTCTTCTGGTCCGTGTTTGTTATGGCTCAAGCTGAGCTTTCGCTCGCCATCCACCACTGCTGTTTGCCGCAGTCGCAGACCCACCACTGACTTCCATCCCTCTGAATCTGGCAGGGTGTCCGCTGTGCTCCTGATCCAGCGAGACACTCATTGCCACTCCTGATCGGGCTAGAGGCTTGGCATCGTTCCTGCACGGCTAAGTGCCCGGGTTCATCCTAATCGAGCTGAACTCTAGTCAGTGGGTTCCACGGTTCTCTTCTGTGACCCATGGCTTCTAATAGAGCTACAACACTCACTGCATGGCCCAGGATTCCATTTCTTGGAATCTGTGGGCCAAGAACCCCAGATCAGAGAACACGAGGCTTGCCACCATCTTGGAAGTGGCCCGCCACTGTCTTGGGAGCTCTGAGAGCAAGGACCCCCCTGTAACACTAGTGTAGTTTCCAGATTCTCTCTGTCTCTTTTACTCCACCTCTGGAAAAATGTTCTGATTTATCTAATTTGGGACATACATTACCCTTTTCCTCTACTTGAGAGGTGGGTGGTTTGCTGGATTCTTGCATTCCACTAGTCTTTCAGGGGACCATTTAGAACAACGTAGGAGTGGGTATCTAAGTCTGTGTATGATTATGAGATTCACTTAGAAAATTTATCTGACCAACACATATAAAGCCACATAATTACTATAGTAAAGCAGCATCGTTGTCTGGGCTAAATACCAGGCTTCATCATCTCGTGCCAAGAAGATTAAGGACACGGACACAGGAGGAGTGGGTTTAGGAGTGGAGGTTTAACAGGCAAAAAAAAAAAAAAAAAAAAAAAAAAAGAAGAGCTGTCTCCCTTGAGAGAGAGAAGGACTTCTGAAAGGAAAATCAGGCCGCAAAGAGATTGCACTGGATTTTATAGGCAGGCTTGAGGAGGCAGTGTCTTATTTACATAGGACCACAGATTGGACCAGGTGTGATGTCTACATAGCGCACAGGGAAGGCTGGCCACCTCATCCGAATTTTATTATGCAAATGAGCTTTAAATTTGGCCAGTGCCATCTTGTCTGCTCCTTACTATACATGTGGCTGGCAAAGAGAAGGGAAAATGGAGCCGCCATTTTGAACAAGCCTAGTCCGAGGTAGCCTTTTCCTATTGGCACAACTGCTGACATTCACCTGCAGCTCGATTTTGCAGGCTGCTCTTTGTTAGAAAAGAATGATTTGGGGGCTTGTTTTCATTAAAAGGAAAATCTTATTGAGGACTCCAGTAGGTACCCTCACTATCTGCCTAAATAATTTATTCTTAACTCGTACATCAAAAGTTTTAGAATCACTAAAGAAACTACTTTAGTTATCTGTCAGCTATCCTTGTTTTACTTACCAATTTGTTCAGAATTCAAATGAGAAAGAGAATGCTCAGAAATTTTATTATTTATTTAGCTGTCTTTGTTTTCTTTCATCCCATTCTCTCTCTTGATCCTATTCCACTAGGGATTTCACCACCATTAACCCATTTATGCTGCTCTTGTCAAACATACCAGTGCATTCTGCAATGCAAAATCCTTGTTCCACTCTAATGCCTAACCTTACTCATTGTTTCAGCTGCATTAAATAGAGTTGCTTACTTCCTACTTTTTTAAACACTATCTCTATTTGATTTCTGGGGTTCCACACTAATCTGGCTTTTCTTCTCCCTCACTGGATCTATTTCTCAATTTTTTCTGCTGATCCTTGTTACTCTCCAATTTGAAGTATGTAGTGCCTTAGGCTCAGTCATTGCCCTCTTCTCTTCTCTACTTACATTTACTCTGCAGGTGATGCCATTCAGCCACAAGACTTTAAATACCATTGTATGCTCATTACACCCCCATTACTGTCATCAACACTGTCTCCTCCCCTGAATTCTGAAGTCTAACTCAATGGTCTACTGGACATCTCCATTTGCATCTCGATAGCATCTCAAAAGTAACACTTGGAAACTCTACCCCTTCCCAACACTTTCTATTCAAACCTGGCTTGCTTGCTTTCTTTCCCTTCCTTCCTTCCTCCCTCCCTTCCTTCTTCTCCCATTCCTTCTTTCCTTCCCTCCCTCCCTCCTTCCCTTCCTTCCTTTCTTCCCTCCTCCCTCTCTTTTTCTTTTCTTTTCTTTTTTCTCTTCACACTAATCTTTAAAATTTAAATAAACTTTATATTGTGTATTTTTAATATTATTTAAGAATATTCTCTTCTGCTATAAAAATAAGAAAAGCAAACATTCTAGAATAGATAAAACTAAGTTATAGAAGCAAGAAGCTTGGGACATGTGCTAGACACACATAATTTGATTAGAATATATTTGTACTGAACATTAATAGAAAGGGATGAAAGGACATAGAAGTGACAAATGTTCATAATACACTTACATAGGATGCATGGAGCACAGGATGATAATGACACCAAAAACACGAGTCACATAAGAAAATATTTATCCATTTGTGAACCGTATTCTGGCCATATCAGTTCTAGCTCCAAGTACTCTCTACCTCATGGTACACATAGCTGGTCAGCAGTTACTTTTTTACACCTGTATGTCACTCATATAGATAGTGTATATTGGCTCCAGCCATCTTCCATCTGATAAGCCCTTTATTTTCACCTCAATTCACCATTAGCAGAGACAGCTGATGTGTCAGAGGAGGCACATATGAACATGGTGGCTAACTAAAGATCCAGGTGGCAAGGCATTTCTGCCACATGTGCACCCTGTTCTACTTATTTTTTCTCTGCCCCTCTGCATTTTTGCTATACCTTTTAAGTTCATTCAATAAATTGTGTGACTTATGCATCCTAATTTGCACTGTGAGCCTTTCTGTTTTGTGAACTCTGGAGTAGCTTGATTGGGAGTATATGTACAGGCTGTGGTTGCATCATTGTAATTTCTCACATGACAGACCTTCTCACATGATGATCAATTGCAATGTCTCCTATCACTTGTCATTACAATATAATAGATTTGTTACTGCAACTTTGGTGGTGCTCTTTGTAGAAAAAGAATATTAAAAAACTAATGTTAACAGAACAAAATTGATCATTTAAATTATCAAGTAAATTGGTCTAACCTAATATTTTTCAATAAAAAAGAAAGATCTTTGCTTTGACAACTATATATTTTCTTTCCAATTAAATAACATTCATATTGCAGAATATTGTTATTTAGTAGGTTAGCATACGCTCTAGGAACACTAATAAATCTAGCAGAAGGATAGATTGGGGCACACTGTGAGAGAAAGGCATCACGAATGGCCCAAGGCACGGACTATACTAGCTTAAGTTACAAGCCAAGAACAGGTTTTAAAAATACACAGAGTGGAACAGCTGTTTTTTCCATATTGATCTTTGCAAAGAGAAGTTGAGATGGCAATAAAACTGTGTGTGCATGTGTATTATACTCATATCTACAATTACATCAAGGACTTAGATTCACTTTGCTTAAAACTACTTGTTACTATTTAGCTAGGCAAGGCTGGAGAGAGCAGTATTTACAAAGGGTGGAAGTGCCACGTTCATGATACGAAGGAAGCAAGAACACTTCGGATTGTGGAATGTAGGATATGGTTTAAGACATCTGTAAACAGAAGATAGTGTTTCTCAATCAAAGGCAAAGAAAAGAAAGAAAAAGAAAGAAGAAGGAAAGGAAGGAAGGAAGGAAGGAATGAGGGAGGGAGGGAAAGAGAGGGAGGGAGGGAAAGAGAGGGAGGGAGGGAGGGAAAGGAAGAAGGGAGGGAGGGAGAGAGAAAAAGAAAGAAAAAGAAAAATGGAAGTCAGTGAAGGAAGAAGAAAAGAAGAGAGGAAGGGAGGAAAAGACTGCAGACATTGTCTACCTTGCAGTGATTGCTTCTGACTCGAAATGCCCTGAAAAAACAGAATACATCTTTATTCTTGTTTGAGTGAATAAACTCCTCAGTTGATAAAACTTGACTTAGTTGATGAAACTTAAGACTATTAAATCATAACGTCATTTTTTTCTCTCTTTCTGTCTCTCTCTTGATACAGATAATGTTGAAAACTCTTGTATTTTGAATGTTTAACTGACTTATATTTTATCCTTGCCTCTTTTCCATCTGCCCCCTGATGTCTGCCTTTGGGCCATTTCACTGTCCATTAACACCTCCAGCCCTGTGGGTAAACTACTAGGGAGGGGGATTAAACCAAAAACCTTCTGTACCAAGAGCCTTGGATAAATGGAAGAAAACAATAGAAGTTGTCACTGGAAAAGTAAATTTTAGAAATAAATATGTAGTTCAATTGTCCTGAATTGTTTTTCCCTAATTCTGTAAGCAACTGACAAATTCTTGCATTAATATTTTATTCAATTTTCTATACATTTTTTCCCCACAATTTATAACCTTAGTAGAGGGACTGTGCATGGGTTCTCAGTGAGACCAAACTGGATTGTATTCACTGATTCACTGACATCAAGCATTAGGGGTGTGACCTGAGAAAGTTAATCAAACATTCTAATTCTCAGTTTTATTTCTAAAATGTACACCTGAACATACTGTGGCAAATTTGATGGCATTTGCAACAGATCTCCTAAACAGGCCAACATAATTTAGGGCTCAAAACATGACAGTGACCTTCCTTTCTGTCATTCTTTGTCCAAGTAATAGGAGTAAAATTTAACATTTTACTTCTGCTTTACTTTATTCACTTTTTAAAAAAACGTTTAAAGGATAAGACTACTAGTTGAGGATAGGACTCCTTTTAAATTTTAAGTGTTCTATGCTGATATATAGAGTTGAGCAAATGATGGGCATAATACACCCAAATCTTTTTAAACAAAATACATTTTGAGATCTCATGCCATGGATTAAGGCTGTTTTATACAAGATAATTTAAAAGAAGATTTTCATATTTTCATTCTGAAGACCATGAGAAAAATATATTTTCTGTCAGAAATTGATTAATACTACGGAGAAGAAAACGGTTTGTGAGTCCTTGGATAAACAATTTAATGTATTCTATAAATACTCTGTTTTTAAAAATATCAAATTGTGATGAAAAATTTTATGGACGTTATATTTGTTTTAATTTTACTGAATATGTTTTGTTTAATTTTAAATAAAATTTTAAATTTAATGCCACACATCAATAACCATCTGATCTTTGACAAACCCAACAAAAACAATCAATGGGGAAAGGATTCCCTATTTAATAAATGATGGGAAAATTGACTAGCCATATGCATAAAACTGAAATTGGACCCCTTCCTTACACCTTATAAAAAAATTAACTTAAGATGGATTAAAGACTTAAACATAAGACCTAAAACCATGAAAACCCTAGAAAAAAACCTAGGCAATACCATTCAGGACCTAGGCATGGGGAAAGACTTCATGACTAAAACACCAAAAGCAATGGCAACAAAAGCCAAAACTGACAAACTGGATCTAATTAAACTAAAGAGCTTCTGCACAGCAAAAGAAACTATCATCAGAGTGAACAGGCAACCTACAGAATGGGAGAAAATTTTTGCAATCTATCCATCTGACAAAGGGCTAATATCCAGAATCTATAAAGAACTTAAACAAATTTACAATAAAAATACAAACAACCCCATCAAAAAGTGGGCAAAGGATATGAAAAGACACTTCTCAAAAGAAGACATTTATGCGGCCAACTGACACATGAAAAAAAGTTCATCATCACTGGTCATTAGAGAAATGCAAATCAAGACTACAATAAGATACCATCTCATGCCAGTAAGAATGGTGATCATTAAAAGGTCAGGAAACAACAGATGCTGGAGAGGATGTGGAGAAATAGGAATGCTTTTACACTGTTGGTGGGACTGTAAATTAGTTCAACCATTGTGGAAGACAGTGTGGCGATTCCTCAAGGATCTAGAACAAGAATACCATTTGACCCAGCAATCCCGTTACTGGGTATATACGCAAAGGATTATAAATCGTTCTACTATAAAGACACATGCACAAGTATGTTTATTGCAGGACTGTTCACAATGGCAAAGACTTGGAACCAACCCAAATGCCCATTAGTGATAGACTGGATAAAGAAAATGTGGCACATACACAACACCATGGAATACTATGCAGCCATCAAAAAGGATGAAATCATGTCCTTTGCAGGGACATGAATGAAGCTGGAAACCATCATTCTCAGCAAACTAACACAGCAACAGAAATCCAAACACCGCATGTTCTCACTTACAAGTGGGAGTTGAACAATGAGAACACGTAGACACAGGGAGGGGAACATCACACACCGGGGCCTGTCAGAGGGTGGGGGGTTAGGGGAGGGACAGCATTAGGAGAAATACCTAATGTAGATGATGGGTTGATGGGTGCATCAAACTGCCATGGCACTTGTATACCTTTGTAACAAACAAGCATGTTCTGCACATGTACCCCAACTTAAAGTATAATTTTTTAAAGTGCCTTTTTAAACCCTATGGAAATACATATAATAACATAAAAATAATCAGTAGCCTATGTGTACATTTAACACCATAGTAATAACCCACTATAAAACACATATGTGTGTGTGTGTGTATGTGTGTATTTTCCTCTGTTTTAATAAGAAAGATTAAGAATAATTTGCAGTTCATAATCCAGGTGCATATCTTAATCTTCTAGGTAGAATTATCTTTTCTATTTCTCTTTTAAAAAACATATAGGGAGATAATTCAAAGTATTTCAGAAGAACAGCAAATTACTTTGGAGATATCTTGATAATGTTATTTGTTAGTCTTATAAACATGTCCCTTCTATTTTGGGCTTTAATTTTATGTGTATGTTTGAGAGGAGGGAGGTCAATTGTAAACCCTCATAAGTATTTCCCCTTATTTGTTAAAAGAGTTGGAATAAGAAAATTTAGTATTCTGGATTAACAGCATAAACGTATCTATTTTTAACCCCCCACCCCCACATGAAACCACTGTTGTGGTAGTAGTATTTTGTGATTTAACTCCTTCATCTCAGGAGGGGATTTGAATTTGACCACCTAGAAGAAAGATTACAAGAGTTATTTCTGGATTAGCAGATATGACTTTTAATAGCCTGGCACCACTGAAAGGCAATTGTATTCTGAGAAGTAAGTGTCATAAACTAAAACACTGATTTGTTAAAAGCCTTTATATTAGACTATGGCTTATTTAAATACCAAGTTTCTATACTAAGTATAACTTTGGGATACATCCTTTCATAAAGTGTCCAACTCCACCTCCATAGCATGAGGGGATGAAAAAAAAATTTCACCTGTTGTTTTTCAGATCTGGCCTTCCTGGGAGAGAAGAGAAGAGGAAGGAGACTGTCATTCATCCCCCAATACACTTCAACATCTGCTGAGGAAATGAAGATGGTTCCACAACCCTCAGCCTGCCTGTTTCCCATGACTACTGCCTTGGTGCTCAGCTATGCTATGCACAAAAGCCTCAAATTCTATCTCTTAGCATTGTGAGGTGACAGGGAATTAACCTTTAACACAAAAGATTCTGGTTGCAAGAAATCTTCCTAATTTTGGTGTAACAGAGAAGTATGTAGCTCAGCCCACTTCTGAAAATACACTCTCAGGGGCTCTACAGACTCTAGCAACATCAGGTCCTGATAGGCCTAGTAATTTTGCCCAGAATTTTATGAATTTTTACAGACATAGTATAGACAGTATCAAGTATCTCTTTGCCATATTAAGCAGAGGTGATATAGAAAACATTGTGCAGAGTAGTTAAATAACAGGCAAAATTTTGGTAAATAATCTGCCCTCTACATTATGCAGAGTAGCATACCATACACATGCATGTATAATAGTCCCTCTTTATCCACAGAGGATATGTTCCAGGCCATACAGTGGGTGCCTAATTCTACATACATACTATGTATTTTCCTATATATACATGCCCATGATAAAGTTGAGTTTAGAAATCAGGCACAGTAAGAGATTAACAACAGTACCTCCTGATAGAATTGAACAGTATACTGTAATAAAAGTTACGTGAACGTGTCTTCTCCCTCTTTCAAAACATCTTAACTCTACTGTATTCACCTATTTTCAGACCGTGGTTGACTGTGGGTAAGCAAAACTGCAGGTATTATATGTAAATATACATACACACATATGTAAATTATTCTGAGTATCACTGTTTTAAAAGAAAGGGCTTTAACATATTGGCAAACCATTATGCAGAGTCTGAATATGATACAGTTCAATTTTGTTCCATTTTCTCATAATGGAATATATAAAATACCTGTATGTCTTCCCACATGACACTCTGAAATTCTTGGTTGACTTTAAAGAACAAAACCCCTTTGTTTGATCACAATCTAAAAATTAACTGGGATTCTCTAAGTATCTTGCAATTGATTAGGTTGTTCTTCATGTAGTCATGAGCTTAATTACTTAATCACCATTTTATAATAAAGTCAGGGGTTATTTCTAAGTCTGTTTTGAAGATAACCATGTTTATTATTTGTTTAAAAAGAGTTAATATAATTAAATCATACAAACCTGTATTTATATGAAATAACCAATGTGCAGTATTTGTTTTCTTTGCTTAAATCTTGATTTGGAGGAATATAAAACTAGATCCATGGAAAATATAAAAATATCCTTTTTTCTTGTTAGTCTACTATTTATAACAGGTTTTCATAATAAAACATGCTTTGTATTGATTCCTTTTGAGAAATAAACACGTCTGATTATAAAATGCCATAGAGACTGACATGCATTAAGTTCAGTATTCAGAAAGGCAATGTCATTCTAATACAACAAATTATTCAGTGTTACTCACTGTGACCTTGGAGAATATACTAATAACAGTTTTCTCTTTCAGAGCACTTCCACATGTGACAATTCTTATTTCCGGTGGTATTTTAAGGAATGTTATTCAATCAACTATAAATACATTAAATATATCAGTCTACCTGTAAAAGTTCACTACCCAAATGGCAGTTCCATTTTCAATTTTTCTTGATAAATAGATATTGAATATTTGAAGGAGGGGGTTGTTTAAAAAGTAGCCATGAGCTACTAGAAGATGGTAATGTCGTCCTGTGATAGCCTGTTTTAGTCTGGTGGACAATGAGTGACCTTTGGAAAGTTAGGTGCTGTCGTGGCAGCCTCCAAGTACATTACCGAGCAGATTATACCAGACACAGGCTCATAACCCAAGTTAAGATGCAGAGATCATGTAGCTTTAAAATCGCATTACTTTAAAACACAGTAAGTAACAAAGAAGAGAGAGAGTAGGTTAAAATTTAGGACAGCATGAAACTGGGATAGAAGGAGCACTCTACTTTCATTCTGTATTTACAAAGTTTCTCTTCATTTTTCTCTTTTTATCTCACCCATATCAAACTTCTTTTCTCATCTTGTGGGTACAAAACCAGAGTTAAGTATGAACAAAGGGGATCAGTAGACAGAAGATGCACAGAGATAACACGTTTACTCTATCAGAGTAACTTAGGTCCAACTATTGCTTCCACAGTTTCATTTCCCCAAATAGCCTAACAGTTGTGCGTTTTATGTGTCTGAGAAAGAGCATATATGGGGCCAAAACGATACTGTACCACCTGTCACCAGCAAGAGGCCAATTTAGGGATGATATAGCTCTCAATCTGGAAGTACAATGACCTGTACCTCTAATTGAACATTTCATTTATTTAAAGATTGAGTAAATGGAATGTGTGATTAAAGGGATAGAACAAACATTTGTTCTATCCCTTTAATCACACATTCCATTTACTCAATTTTTAATGTGTCTTATGGATTTTACTTACTCTATATTATAAATTCTGTCTACATATCACAAAATATTAGATAATTTAATATTCATAATTAGCACTTTTTAGTTTTGTACATCTTTTATTATATTTATGTTTTGTTTTTCTCTCTGCAGCAGAATCAAAGATCTTCAAATAATACTGCAAGGACTTATTGTGAAAAAGAATTTGGTCTTGCAAAAAATTTTGTTATATAATATCTAGCAAATTGATTCAAATAGTCATTCACAACAAAAGCGACCACGCACCTGCAAAGTTTTGGAACAATCAGCCTATATCGAACAACATAATATAGGTAGTAACTGATTGTTGAAGTGGCTTAATGTGGCTAGTGTAAGTACTTTATTACCATGTTAAAAATGTGGGGAACACATAAGTACCAGATTCTGTTTGGGCTGATGTTTCCCTCTTCTCTGTTGAATGGTGCTATGGACTGAATGTTTGTGTCACCCATAAATTCACATGTTGAAGCCCCCAACCCCTAATGTGGCTCTGCTTGGAAACTGGGCATTTATGGAGGTAATTAAAGGTAAATAAAGTCCTAAGGGTGGCACCTTGATCCAACAGAAGTAGTGACCTTATAAGAGGGAGACTGTTATTTCTCTGCTTCTTCTATGCAAGGACACAGCAAGAAAGTGACTGCCTGAAAGCCAAAAGAAAGCCCTCACAGAACCTGACCATGTTGGCACTCTGATCTCAGTCTTCCAGGCTCCAGAACTGTGAGAACACAAAGGTCTGTTGTAAGCCACCTTGTCTATGGTATTCTGATATGAAAGCCAGACAAGACTAATACCGAGGGATACCAGAGAGGTGTGCTTTGATCTTTACCTAACTTTATCAGTAATGACTTGCTCACTAAGTTAAAGAAACCTACATACAATAGGCAGATTGTATCCCTACAAATTCCCCTAAGGACTCACAGAAAAAAAAATGTTATTTTATTAGAGTTAAAATGAAAAAGCATTTAAAGATCTTAAGTTTGGCTTTGTTCTACCAAGTGACTACTTTAACCCTAACCATTTTGACAGTTGAGAAACTAATTTCTGTACTGACGAATATGGCCCAAACTTTTCACCTTATAGTATTTTGCTCAGAATTCCTGACTTCTAGCCTCACTGCTGGAAGACTAGCCATTTACCTTGCTGTTTTCTGGTTTAACGTGAGTGACTGCTGTCTCAGCTGAAACTTTGATTATTCTAGAAAAATGGATTGTCTCTCCAAAATTGCTGTGTAGGGGTTTCCTGCTTTATTTTTTTTCCAAGCTGCATTTTTTTCTAATCTGACTCATAATATAATTGCTCAATGTAGTCCCATTATGCAAAAAGAAATTAAACAAAAGTAGATTTAGTCTATACACCTTATTTACTAATTTAGATAACATTAGTGTTTATAATACACTGACTCAGAAATGCTTTTTTCTTTAATAATTGCTGTTTCTGGATATAAAAATAAATGGTAAAAGATGAAAATTGGAAATTGTTGCTGAGATGATCATTGCTAGCTATGAAGAATTCTGCAAATTTCAGTTATTGGCAGCTGATAACATATACTTTTCAGCATATTTCAGGCAAATATCAAATAGAAGAGAAAGGACAGCCTTTCCCTTTCTAACAATTTTTTTCCCCAGCATCTGTTCATTTTTCCTTAGGATTTGGTGTCCGTGGAAAGTGACAATATTAATGTGGTAAAGCAGTAACATGGTTATCTAAGGTGTAACCATTAGACTATGCTTGTTAAAACAGGTAAGAGAGCTCATACTGAAAATATGTATTTTGTGTTTAATATGAAAAACATGTCAAAAGGTGTAATCTCATATTATCTGGTTTTTATGTTTTATTTTTGTATGAAATTTAGTTGATAGTATAAACAAAGCTTTTAATTCATCTGCCTGCTTTATTAATTCAAACGATCTCAAGGCACTTCAAAACATATTTTTAAAGAGTCACTTATGCTAGTAACGGTACATTTTTTGTGTGTCGTTATTCCAACTTAGCAGTTGAGGTGCTTATCGACAATATTCAGAAACAGGATGAACACAGAGAATAGCTAGCATAGTAATTCTCAAAGAAAGACATCAATTTAAATAGAATGATTTATACACATATAAGGTAATTGTTTATATTTGAAGAATTGCATATATTCAGTAAATAGATCTTATTCTTAGTTTGCTAGTATATTTTGATTTATTTATGTAAATATATCAATCAGTAAATTCTAAGACAACAGTGGACTTTTTTTAATCCATCCTAACAGTTCAACAAATTGTAGATTTTAAAGTAAGGTAGAGATGAAGTAAATGAGTTCGTGACTTGCTGTAATCATTTGCTTTTTATTCAAATCTTGAATCTCTACCCCCAGGGTATCAGTTTAGAATAATATTTTAAAGGTAATATTCAAAAACCAGAAAGTTGATGCTTTTTGTTTTCTTTTTTTTCTGTTGCTTGTTTACTTCGAGCAGTTATCTCCATACCGCTTAGGGTCTGACAAGGCTTCAATCAAAGAGCTGGCCAGCTCTGTTCCTCTCTATAGCTTGGACTCCTCCTCCAAGCTTAAGTATTTGTTGGCAGACCAAGATAGCCTTAAGGTTTCCCTCAGCTTGACTAAACTGTAGACCCTGACATCCTTTTTCTTAGAGCACTGTTTTAGACATTTTGAACCTAAATTCTTTCACTGTCCCTTTGAAGTATGTATTAGTCTCTTCTCATACTGCTATGAAGAAACTACCTGAGACTGGGTAATTTATATAGGAAAGAGGTTTAATTGACTCACAGTTCCACTTTGCTGGGGCAGCCTCAGGAAACTTAACATATGGCAGAAGGTGAAGGGGAAGCAGGCACTTCTCTATGAGGTGGCAGAAGAGAAGAGTAACTGAAGGAAGAACTTCCAAATACTTATAAAACCAACAGATGTCATGAGAACTCCCTCACTATCACAAGAACAGCATGGGGGAAACTGCCCCCAGGATCCAATCACCTCCCAGTAGGTCTCTCCCTCAACACCTGGGGGTTACAATTCAAGATGAGATTTGGATAGAGATATAAAACCTAAGTATATCAAAGTGCAGACTCTTTTGAAAGCTTCTTACCACTTTTACTGCGAGGTGACAGCTTGCTGGCAGCCTTCACTCGCTCTCAGCGCCTCCTCGGCCTTGGCGCCCACTCTGGCCGTGCTTGAGGAGCCCTTCAGCCCACCGCTGCACTGTGGGAGCTCCCTTCTGGGCTGGCCAAGGCCGGAGCCGGCTCCCTCAGCTTGCGGGGAGGTGTGGAGGGAGAGGCGCGGGTGGGAACCGGGGCTGCACGCGGCGCTTGCTGGCCAGCGCGGGTTCCGGGTGGTCGTGGGTTCGGCGGGCCCGCACTTGGAGCGGCGGGCGGGCCGGGAAGCCGTGGGCAGTGAGGGGCTTAGCACCTGGTCCAGCGGCTGCTGTGCTGATTTCTCGCCAGGCCTTAGCTGCCTCCCTGCGGGGCGGGGCTTGGGACCTCAGCCCGCCATGCCTGAGCCTCCCGGATGAGCGCCGCTCCCTGCTCCACAGCGCCCAGTCCCATGGACCGCCCAAATGCTGAGGAGTGCGGGCGCATGGCTCCGGACTGCCAGTCAGCTCCACCTGCGGCCCCAGTGCGGGATCCACTGGGTGAAGCCAACTGGGCTGCTGAGTCTGGTGGGGACTTGGAGAATCTTTATGTCTAGCTAAGAGATTGTAAATACACCAATCAGCACTCTGTATCTAGCTCAAGGTTTGTAAATGCACCAATCAGCACTCTGTGTCTAGCTCAGGGTTTGTAAATACACCAGTGGACCCTCTGTATCTAGCTAATCTAGTGGGGATGTGGAGAACTTTTGTGATGGGTAGAGGAGGGCAGGGTTCCTGGTGAGGGCTCCACCCTCGGCCCTGTGCACATGGACCTAAGTGAGGACAAGCATTTCTGTTTTCAAGCCCCAAAAGTTGACTTTTGGCCCACCACGCCCGCCATCCTGTGACCACATAGACCCGACAGGCCTTAGCAGGCACACAAACAAGTGGCTGGACACTGAGAGGAGCAGATGAGCACACCGACAGACACCAACAGACGCTGGCAGGCCACTGACAACAGGATGACGTGGAATTCAGTCCAGGGCGGTCAGAGGAGAGTCCAGCCGCTGGGCGGCCCGACTCCAGGGGAAGACAACCTTCCCTCTCCATCCCGCTACTGGCCTCCCCATCCTTCTCACTGACAGCTTCTTCTGCCACTCCATGAAACCTTGCACCCATCCTCCAAGTCCATGTGTGATCCGATTTTTCCAGTATCCTAGGGCAAGAACCTGGGATACAGAAAGCCCTCTGTCCTTGGGATAAGGCAGAGAGTCTAGTTGACCTGATTAACACAAGCCACCTGCAGACTGCAAAACTGAAAGAGCACACTGTAACACACACCCACTTGGGCTTCCTGAGCTGTAAACACTCAACCCTAGACGCTGCCGTGGGGGTTGAAGCCCAAAAACGCTCCCCATAACCTGCCCGTCCGCATGCTCCCCCAGGGGTTTGAGCAGCAGGGCGCCAAAGAAGGGAGCCACACCCTTGCTGCAAGCCCTACTAGGCGGGATAAGGGAACTCCTCCTGTTTCACTACTGAAGTCCTCAATATTTTTTGTTCATTTAATAGCTGTGTAATAAACTAAAAGTTATACTCTTTTAAGTCACCTCTGAGCTAGACACACAAGGAAAAATATTTAACGTTTATGAATTGTATACCCCTGTGAATTATATGCCCTTGTGAAACATATAGTCAAGGAAGGAAAAAAAAGTCATAAATATATATGTTATAATATCAATTGTATAAAGTGCTATATAGAAAAATAAAGCTTGATAAAAGTACAGAGAGTAAAAAATGAATGAAAGCACCATTATACAGATGTGATATTTGAAGAAATCTATGAATGAAAGAAGGGATTCAACTATACAGACTACACAAAATCAGAGTGAGTGAAATTGATATCACTAGGGGATGAATTAAAGATATTTAGCAGGGGCACGTTCAATATTACATGCAGAGAGAAAAAGCCAGAGCAGTAGGGTGGAGTTAGTGAGAATTTGGTGGATATTTGGAGGATTTTAGATATAATTTGATGGTACAGTCTACAATATAATCTGATAAAGTGGCTATAAGTAAAAGAGGAGTCAAGAACGATTTCTGGATTTTTGTTTAGCAACTAGTGAACTGTGCTATCACTTGCTGCGAACGCAACACCGGGGAGGAAACAGATAAGGTGGGAGGAAAGCAAAAGTTTTCCTTTAAATATTTTGAATTTAACATACTTATAAGGCATCAAAATTGATACACTGAATATGAGATTGAACATATAAATTTTGATTTTGAAGAATATACGAAATGGAATTAAAATATGGAAGTCATCATTATGGTACTGATGGAAATTTTAAGCCTTGAAACTAGAAGTGATCACCAGGAAGTTAATGTAAATGGGAGTAGTATAATGTGCTAAACTCTGGTGCACTTCCACATTTAAAGAGGAAGAGGAAGATCTAGCAAGAATGATTAAGAATGGTAGGCCATGTACTATTTGTGTAGTATGTAGAAGTGAAGTGAAGAACGTGCTGTAAGAAAGAATTGCTAAGTGGGTAAAGTGAGAACATAAATTAGAATATGTAAGAGTATTCATTAGTTTCAAATTACTGCACAACAAATTATCATATACTTAGCAGAATAAAAATACACACATTTATTAACTCAAGGTGTCTGTGTGTCAAGAGTTTGACCCATGGCTGAGATGGGTCTTCTGCATGGTTTAAAATCTAGGTATTTTCCAGAGCTGGATTCTTATTTGCAGGCTCAACTGGAAACATAACCACCTCTAAACTCATTCAGATTGTTGGCAGAATTCTTGTTTGTATGAGTGGCTGTAGAACTGAGGATTATAGCTTCTTGCTACCTGGAGGTTGCTCTCAGCTTCTGCAGGTTCCTGCACTCCTTGCCAATGGCAGGTTACTTCATTGGATCAGCAAAGAGAGTTTCTAGAGTGAATCTGCTGGCAAGACAGAGTTTTTTTAACATAACACAATCAAGGAAGCAACACACCATCACTTTTGAAATATTCTATAAGTTGAGGAAAGTGACAGAGCAAGGGAAGAGGATTATACAAAGGTGTGATCACCATGAGAAAGGGAATATGGGTGGTCGCCTTATAGTCTGCCATCCACAGGTGGTAACTACAGCAGGTATTTTGAGGCTGAATTCATAAAACCAAGAATTCCTACAAAAATAATTCAGTAAATAGATTGAAATATACATATATATATATATATATATATATATATAAAATGTTATTTTATTTTATTTTGGAGACAGAGTCTCACTCTGTCACCAGGGCTGGAGTGCAGTGGCACCATCTTGGCTCACTGCAACCTCCGCCTCCCTAGTTCAAGCGATTGTCCTGCCTCAGCTTCCCAAATAGCTGGGACTACAGGCGCCGTCCACCACGCCCAGCTAATTTTTGTATTTTTAGTAGAGACGGTGTTTCACCA